>NW_023615517.1:300000-560001 GCF_013339695.2 Rhipicephalus sanguineus | reverse complement strand
AGGGCGTCTTGAAGAGCCAGTTGGTATACCTGTTACTGCGTTGAAAACAGCGCGAAGACGGGACGAAGGGTAAGGAACAAACAACACAAGCGCTGTTCCTTTGTTTTCTTAGCCTTCGTGCCGTTTTCGCGTTGTTTTCAACGCATTAACATGTAGCAACTGGCCCTTCAACACAGCCTTCTGCAATTCGTTTCTCTCACATCAGGCTCTTTCGCAACCACTGTTTTGCATAACTCAGCAGTGTGCCAGTGCTTTTGTTTTTTCTTACTTAGCCTTCGTCCAGTTTTCGCGCTGTTTTCAACGGAGTACTCCTTTAAAGGCCAACTCCGGCGATTTTTCGAGGGCGATGGATCTCAATGAAATTCGCTGGATACGTTCCTTTGCACCTTTCCGTCATTTATGCCAAATTACAGGCTTGAGACATGCGCAGATTGTTTGCAAATGAAGTTTAAAGATTGTCTGCAAACGCCCTCCTGGCTTCCCTGGCAACATTGCGTCTGTGACGTCAGTATTGGGAAGGCGGCGGAAGTGACGCAGCCGAGGGCACCGCTAACTTCGGCGCTTCGGCCGCTACAGCGAGCGTCCGCTATGCACAAGGCGACAGGCAGCGTTGGTTTGGCCGGCGCTTCGCTGGTCGTCCCGGCTGTCATAGTTTTCATACTCCGCGCCGGCGTGACTGGCATGCCTTGCACGACTTCCGGTTCGTTCATAACAACGTCTACGTCATACGTAGACAGTACACTCGGTTGGGTTTCGGTGTCGGTGTTGCGCTTTTTTGCTTATTTAAAATTATTCTCCAATTTGCCGAGTATTTCTGCTATCGGGCCCGTAACAGGAGCGTCTCAGGAACATAAAAGCACCATTACTTTGACATGGCCAAAAAATCGCCGGATTTGGCCTTTCAATCGCGATCTCTCGTAAATGTTTCATGTGGCACATGTCAGTGATAAATGGCATCTGTGTTAAACGAATAATTATCATTGATTAGGAAATGATGATATTTATCGCTGCTAATAAATAACAATACTCTACTATTTCCCGCCATCTTACTGTAACTGCATAGATTGAGATACTAGCTATCCATCTATCTTAATTATGTCCTACACTGACAGCTTTCACCCCTACATTTAAAATATGTTGAATTCATTGTCGCCATTCATTAGTAATGCACTGCATGCCAAGGTGCGATTGTAGATCAACATTAGTTATTTTACTGTGAATTCCGCTTGGGTAACATAATTTTAAAAATTCGTGCAGCTTGCACTGAGCTGGTCGACACTTGGCTGGACCTGGTTTCACTAGCCAAGTGTCGCCACATCCACTCGCACGCCGATGCGCGAATTGTCACGGGATTACATTGTAAATCGCGAGTATATGCTAGGTGTTGATCGGGTTCGATTGGGTATCGCTTTGCAACCACAACACCAAGTAGGTTAATTAGCTTCAGTATATTAATTAGAAAAATTTGCTTAATAGCATTGTAACGGAAAAACAGTGCGAGAAGACAGGCACACACAAAAGGCTCGGTGTGTGCCCTTTCCGTCTCTGTCTTCTCGCGCTGTTTTTTCGTTACTGTGCTACCAAACCAACTAGCCCACCGACAATCAATAGCTTAATAGGTCTCAGTGCCCATTCGGAGACTTGGTCTCGATTACTTGCATCCAAGTCAGACTAGCCCTAAATACAGCTTAATTAGCTTAATTAGCCTAACGCGCGCATTCGAGGCTCGGTCTCGACTAGCTTGCACTCGAAGTCATGTAAGCCTAATTAGCTAATTATCCTAAATAAAGATAATTAGGCTCAATATTATTTACTCTTAATTAGGATTTGCTCGGCACATCTTGCCGAGCGCGGCTTGACACGCACACCAGAACTCAACTCAGCTTAAATATGGCTAATTCGCCCTTGACTAATTATGCCTGGCTAATTATGTTTTTCCCTGCTCGACTAGCTTAATTAGAATTGGCAATGATTCACTTGGCTTAACTAGGCACAGTTATGCTGAACACGCCGGCATGATGATGATTGTCGACATCGCGAGTCGGAGAAAGGGTGGGCATAACAGCTCTGCTGTAAAAATTGTAATTGTGCTGCAGAGCCCTTAATTGCCAATGAGCCAAAACATTCTAAATATATTCCGCCTCTCCCTCTATGCTTTCATTTGATGCAATACAGTGATATCGTCCCATTAATTCATTGACCATCTAACTACACGTAATTGCCTACAACGACAACTAATAAACTATAAAATTTCATTTGACACATTTAATCACATCGGTTTCATAGATTTTCACCAAAAATCATCCCTGACTACTAATCATCGGTAATTGCGTGTTATTATCTCTCTCTGATCGTAATTTTCATACGATGAATACCGTATATATTTCATGTACGTATGCTTCTATAGTGGAAGCCTTCTATTATCAGCTTAAAATTGGTGATTCCATTATAACAGGTGATGACTGTCGTCAGGGTGCAAATTTGCATAATGTTGCTGAGATAAAACTCAGTGTGAATTCTTGCGGGTCATTGTCCATATTGTTTATTATCCATAATAATTAAGCTAAAAGACCCGTAATCACGAATTAGCCAACGTAAGATCTTACTGTCTAAATAAGCTAAAAGACCCCTAATCACTAGAAGCAACTTAACATTACCTTAGTATCTTTCATCCTCTTCGTCTCCCACTCCATGTGATACATTACAACGCGATCCCCAATTAGTTTATTCTTATTACTCCTTCCTATTTAAAAATTAGTGTAATTAATAAAAATTCCAGAGTACGATTAGGACATCTTTTATACCTTTGGTTAGTAAATTAGCTATAACCGTAGCTACTGCTGGGTACATGTGATAGCCATCTAGTATCAGCGGTGTACATTGCAATACTATATAGCTATATATACTATATATATATTATATATATATATATATATATATATATATATATATTATATATATATATATATATATATATATATCTTCTACATGTCCTTCTATACTGACCGCTTTCACCACTTAGTTTTAATTAAATTGTTAAAGTCATTAGTTACCTTTGATTAGATATACTCAATAGAGGAAAATTCAGGTGCATATTAATGTTTCTTGTTAATTGCTGCTTGCTTTCAATTACGAGGAGCTATTCTCGTTTTTGATCACCTGCTCTAATTAACCTACCATTTCTCATTGCTAATTATCAATTGAAGACCTCCACAGTATTCATACCCTTCATATCTTGAGCAGTTTCAAGCAAACAAACTTGTATAAAAATACTGACATTTTCATGTGTTTTGGGGCACCGAAAACAGTATGAAGCGCGTGCACCCCTATAAGGTGGTTTCACTGCAGTGCACCTTTTTACAAAAGTTCCCGTCGAACCGCAGAAACTTCGCCAACATCAGCCAACTTCACAGGTACGAAGATTGAATATGGAGATTGGGTCACTACAGTGATTTAAGCAGGTGAGGGCGGCATTGTTTCTATATAATTTTTAAATTCTCTCCTATGGAGTTTCACATAGCACATAAAAGTGGTTCTCGAACCCAGGAAGTTTATGGGAATAAAGCGAAACTTCTCGCACTGTGAAATGATGACTCCCAGATTATATGGACGAAGTGATTTAAGCGTATATTGAAGCGTTGCACTACAATAAGTGTTTAAAGGTCGTTTCCCATTCAGTGACCATGGTCTCCGAGATAACAGGCGCGCGGCGGGTTTCTCTCCGGCCGTCTCAATCGCCGCGCTCCCAGCAAATAAAACGAACGTCGCGTCGCGCGCCCGCTCCGGCGGCAGCGGAGACCACGGCAGAAAGCAGAGCGCGCGGGATTGCAGCGTGCGTGTTTTTTTTTTTTTTTTTCTGCGTACGAGCAAGCATTGCCGCCAGGATCTTCTGGATGCACTGAAAGCAAGTATTTTTTTTGTTACTGCATTTATTTTGGTCCAATTTACGCAGAAAACCACGGCAACTGCTGAATTTTCCCTGATATAAATTATTGTAGGAGGTATTAATTCGTCTGTGGTAGTGTTACCTTTTTTTCATTACGGTCCGTTTTGTGGTCGGCGCGAATACCTTGATTTGAGAAATATACAGGGGCGTTCTAGCATTCTTCCTTTCTGGAGAGCGTGTATGGGTGAAAACTGGACTAATTTTCGTCGTTGCATCAAACTGCCCTCCAATCGTGACACATCGTTTTACTATTTGATCGCGTACGGATATTTATGAGTTGGTCACCGAAGCACGGTTACGCTCTAGATAACTGAGTGCCCTGGCGATGTCACTGAAGTAAGATGATAAGTAATTTTGCCGGAATATTGTTAGAAGGCTTCGATTAGCCGACCTACATT
Source organism: Rhipicephalus sanguineus (assembly GCF_013339695.2). Classification (NCBI taxonomy): domain Eukaryota; kingdom Metazoa; phylum Arthropoda; class Arachnida; order Ixodida; family Ixodidae; genus Rhipicephalus; species Rhipicephalus sanguineus. The sequence continues at coordinate 555,657 of NW_023615517.1, read as the reverse complement.
TACTCCACAAGTCGTTCACAGTGAAGTGCCCGAGTTGTCATCGCCTCCTTTTCGTCAGTCCGGATTTTACTTACCTTTTGGTAGCACATGACAATATCGTATCGTGTTCATTTACTGTGCTTCTAGACTGCATCCAAATCAATCAATGGAACATAAATGAACAAAACGCGCCTCTAACCAGTCCGTGGTCGTCGCAGAACCGGCGACTTTCAGTCTAGACCACGTCTAGACGTATGGCGACCGCCTGCAACCTCCTCCCTGTCTCCTGCGGCGCGACGGGAGGTACATAGTTGGAAAGGGAAACTGGGGAAGCCTCGTGGGCAAGTGCGAGGCATTGTGGCGCTATCGGCGAGCGCGGCTGTCGCGCCAGACTTGATGGCGCCGGCGACATCGCGAGGAGAGAGCATGACGATTGCTGATGCCGAGTTTTGGTCGGCTCAGTTAGCGTTCGGCTCCAGCGTGCGCTCGACGTTTATTTCTTTGTAACGCGCTCATGCTGCGGCGGTTTGCGCGGTTTTTATCTTGCGTGCTTGTGTCGCTGGCCGTTCTGCGTAAAGAAGACAAAATTTTGGCGTGGAAGTGGAAATGAATGTTCGATTCAATAACAGTGAATTTATTAATTGAAGTTGCAGACTACTTACGGCTATATAACTGACACTCTGTCAGTGCTATCTTTTTTTTTGTGTTGTTGTCGCTGTTGCTAGAGAAAATGCTGTGAAGTCCTGTGTCTTCTCTTTAATTTCAGGAATATGGCATACAGCTGCGTACCCTTCTGCAAGTCGAATAGCAAAAGAAGCTTGGGATGCCTGTAAAGCAGTTCCGTATAGAAGGAAGTGCCTGCAGGTTGTTAATAAAGGAAATATAAACAAAGTGTCGCTAATGGAAAATTTGAGTGCTGCTGTAGCGTGTGTGTTCATTCGCTATATGTTGGTTAAACCGAACGAAAAAATGCACAAAGAAGCAAGCACCGTACCTGCTTTTTGCGATACTGCTTCCGTCCGCAGGCCTTAAATCTAGCTTACAACATTATCAACATATCTACTGTGGGCTCGGGGCCAGTGGTCGGCCAAAGCCCTCACAGAACACATAGGCGACAAGAAAAACACGTTTAATTTACGGAGGCCCGGCAACGACTGATCGGTCCTTTAGCGGCAGGGCGAGCGCGAGTCCCGGGCGTCATCACGCCCAGCCTCATCATGGTCCTTTTTTTCTTCTTCTCCTTCGCTAGCGTGCCCATACTATACAGCCCGCAAATTTCGAAGTATAGTAGGTTTCTAGCACATGCGGATCTCTTGCAGAGGCATCGTTTTTCTAAATGCTCTAATAAAGGCGGCGCAATCTACAGAAAAAAAAGCCCATTTGAGAATCGATAGGCCCCGGCATTGACTTGGCCTCTCGTACACCTTGACCAGACATTTCCAAATCAAGCGCGAGGTTAATAAAAGCGCAAAACCATTTTTTTCCTCGCCACATGCAATCTGCGCCAACAGCGCGGCAGCGTTTCCGGGGATGGATGGATTAGGATGGATGCTATGAGCGTCCTCTTTATAACGGGGCGGTGACACGTCTGCCACCAGGCTCGAGAAAAAATAAAAATAAACTTCCTTGTTCATGTGGCCTAATACCTTATCTACATTGATTAAATCTATGTTATTATACCAAAAAATATAAATTCATGGTCTATCTCTCTGCCTCTCCAGGCAGAATGACCTTATTTTTCCCCCATTATTTATTTTTGTTCTTTATCTCTACTTTTCTGCCACCCAATACTCTAACCGTCTCTTACTTATTTCTATCGCGGACGTGTTCAGCTTTCCATTGTTGTCCCTAAAACCCAAGGCTTCATGTAGACTCGTGCCCACACGTATACCTGGGTGAATATCGCCACATTCAATCAGTACATGTTCCATCGTTTCCTAGTTCCCCCGCAGCATGTACATTGTTCTTCTTCGTTACTGAATCTCGCTTATAACTACGCGTTCTAAGGCAGCCCGACCTTGCTTCAAACAGTAAAGCGCTTCCCCTTGAATTATCATTAACCTTTCTTTCCTTATTTCGTTTTTTCCCTTTCGGTAGTTACTCAGAGCCGGCTTCTTTTCCATCGCTGCCATCCAATAGTCCTCTCCGCCTCTCTGACCTTCCGCTTAATGCTCCTTGTTGCCATATCGCCCGCACTGCTAGCCGTATATTTACTGTGAGCCTCCTATTCTTTTCTCCCTGCGTGTCACGCTTTTCTATACAATACATGAAAACCTTCTCGGCCCACTCTACTCTTCTTCTTTTCCTCAGCCTCTCTTCGAATCTCATTTTGCTCTGAGCTTCCCGCACTTCAAAGCCTGGCCATCCCATATCACCCTTTACAGCCTCATTTGTCGTCCTTCCCGTGAGCGCCCAACGCGAGGCCGGCCCACCGTCCTTTGATTTACATCCATTCCTGATTGTACCTCTGACTTCATGCACACCACTGAGTTCCCATATGTAAGGCCCCGGACCATCACACCCTTGCACAGCACATCGAAGCACCTCGTACCTATTGTACCCCCATAAAGCTCTGTGCTTCATAATTGCAGCATTCCTATTTCCTTGTTACCGATGCTACTTCTCGTGTACCTCCATATATCTATCCCCCTCATTTTACCCATACTCCGAGGTACTTGTACTCGCTTACCCTCGGTATTTTTTTGGCCCTGTATAAAGACCGCATGGTCTTCGTGATCATTGAATACCATCAATCCACATTTTGTTGCACTAAATCCTAGTCCTAGAGCCTCGCATTCCCTTCCGCATATATCTGCCAGTCGCTGTATATCATCCTGACTGTCCGCAATAAGACAATATCATCAGCTAAAATAGACCTGGAAGCTTCTGCTCAACCATCGTGGCCGACCTGTTTGTGTGACAAATTAAATCCAATGTTCTACCTTCTAGCGCTTTTTCCATCCTCACCATGTACAGCATGAATAACAGCGGGGACAAAGGGCATCCCTGTCTCAGCCCCTTGCTAATTTCAAACGCTGTCCTTGCTACTTATTCCTTCCCATTCTATACAAACTGTATTTTCTCTCGGTATATTCCCTCAAAAGCTGTATACAGTCGTCACCTATGCCCACTTCTTTCAGTATATCCCACAAAATTTCCTGATTAACGTTGTCATACGCCCCGGTAATATCTAGATAAGCTACGTATAAAGGCCTGTTTTCTATTTTCGATATTCCTATACACTGGGTAAGAACAAACAGATTATCCTCTAACCGCCTGTCGATTCGAAATCCATTCTGAAGTTCTCCCAAAATATCATTTTGTTCTACCCACTCTTCTATTTTAATTTTACTGCCTGCATCGCCAAACCTGTATAGCACCGATGTAAATGTTAGCGGTCTATACGAGCGAATGTTTATCCTTTTCTCCCCTGCCTTTATAGATTAAGTTCATTCTACTTGTTCGCCAACTGTCTGGTATTTCCCTCTCCTGTAAACACTTTTCTACGGCTTCAGCAGTGCTTCTTTAGTGTTATGTCCGAGTTCGTTAATGAGGCTGACGGGAACTCCATCTAAGCCGGTGTAGTGCGCTTGGGAATTTTTCCTTCGGCTTTTCTTCCAATTGAAATTCTCTAGTACTACATCTTCGTCGGTTGCACTCCTTTGAGCACTTTTACTCATCGGGAAATCCCCTGGGGCGTACCTTTTCTAACGAATCGGCTGTTATCTTTCGGATGTACCCAGCGCTTCATACCCTTTCCAATTGATTTCCTCCTTCATCTACCATATGTTGTTGCATTGTGACAGACTTCCTACCCAGCGCTTTTAGTGGCTCCAAAATATCCTAGGCGGCGGCCCTTCTTCTTTATCGCGAACCTCTGTCCATCCAGCGTTCACATTCACCTTTAATTTTTGCCTCGACTATTTCTGCACAATGGATTTTTTGCTCTAAAGATATGTTCCCATATTTGGTGGACCTTCGTCCTGTGGCCCGCTTCTGCTTTTTGTTGCTTGTCTGTGCTCCCGTGATGCCTCACGTCGCTTCTCGATCGCCTCGCCGGATTTCTTTGTTCCACCCAACTTTTGGCTTGCTCTTTCCTTCCGAACATTAGTTTCTTCTCTTTTTCCATTTCTTTGTGATTATATGTAGCCAGGCTCACTATACTTCAGTCTTTGACCTGGTAGTCGTCCTACGTTTTCCTCGACTCTTGCGGCTATATTTGTTATTTGTTTGTCATTTAGATACAAGCTGCCAAACTTTGATTCTATGTTCGTTATTATCAGTTTTATATCCCATTTGTAATATTATGCGTTTATGATCAATACCCAGGCTGTTAATGCCTTCTCGTCTATTCTCATGTCTCTAAGTTTGTTCATATAGTCCTTCTGTCATGAGACAGTAATCAATGCTCGATTGCCTGTTTCCGACTTCCCACGTGATCTGCCCCTCACACTTAGGCCCCACGTTAACTATCTCAAGACTTATTGTGCTCGCAGAGATCTAGCAATAACTTGCCATTGGTGTCTGAATATCCGTCAAGGTCATGAATGTGAGCGTTTCATGTCCCCTAGAAGGATTATTTCGTCATCATGACCAATTCTTTAATATCGGTGCTTAGTCATTTCACTATCTCCAGATTCTTTTCTCTGCAGTATTCCCGTCCACGAGTAAGCTACACCTAGCCACGTTTTCTTTCCACCTACTGTGCCCGAAACCCACATATGCTTGAACACGTTTGTTTCGACTCTATCCAATTTTGGTTCTGCTATGGATTAGCATTCCAACACCCCCACCTCTCCCTTTCGGATGTGATTCTGTTACATCCTTCCCAAATATAATTGTCAATATGTGGTGGCTCTTCCAAGCCTCTAAGGTGTGTTTCTGTAACCGCATAAACACCTATCTGTTCCTTGTTTAACTGTTCCTCAATCTCTAACCATTTTGCCTTTTTTCTGCCCCACCTGCATGGTTTATGTAACTAATTGCAACACGCGCCTTCTCCCTTCTTTTACCTCTTCTCTGGTTTTTCGCTATACTGCCTGTCAAAGAGTCCCCCGGTGTTGTTTCCTCATTACAAGCTACCCTGGGCACCGAAGGGCCCGCGTGACCCCCAAAAAAGCTACTGTGCGTCCTGCCAGTCGCCAGCCCACCTCATGACCAAGCCTCTTAATCGAAGTGAATTCTGTCTCTTTGGAAAACCGCCCCACCTGCTGCACCTCCCTGTTTATATCCACTACCTCGAAGCCCTTCTCTCGACTCATTCGCCATATCTCTTTGTTTGCGACGACAACCGCTCTTTGCAAGCTGATATTTCGCACTGGTACTTCCGGTATTGTGCATACCACTATCTGCACCTGAGGGAAATGGCGCGCATGTCATCGACCCTTTCGCCAATGTGGTCGCTAGTTCGGCTGATTCTTCATTCAAGACGTCGTTTAGACCTCGCGCGATTATCACGAGGTTACGTCCATTAGCCTTAGTTGCGAGTTTTGCGCTAGCTTGTCTCATCACTGATCCCAGCCTATGTCCCGGGAACTTCCCTATTAAAACTCGTTTGTCGCCTCTCACCCTTTCCTTGACTGCTTCTGCGCATCTAACTAAATTCGAGTCCCCGGCGATTATCACGTGCTCCGACTCTTCTGCTGGACCGTCCCGCACCTGGCCACTGCCTCGGTTATTAGCGCGTGCCACTGCTGCTTTGTCCCCTCCCCTTCCCAAACTACTTCGCCGGATAGCTGGCTCCTGTGACCACTTGCACCTGTCTTTTCCAAACCGTTTCCCCCTTCGCGTCTACCACTGTGGGGGTCGATGCCCAGCTGTTCCCGTGTGGCTTGCTTTCTTTCACCATGACTAACCTTTGCTAACCCCTCCTCGGCTGACTTAAGCCTTTCCCCCACAGCCATCGTTTTTTCCCGCTCTGTCGCCAACGCATTCTCCAGCTCGGCGATTCTTACCATGCTCATTCTGGGCAGCATCATTATTTCCATTTTCGCCTCTAACTCGCATTGCTTACACTTGGCGTCAGCTCCCTCTGTCTTCTCATCCGTACAAACCTCTATTTTCCATCCCATTCCGCACCCTGTACACTTTACGGTCTTTTTGACCATGGCTAGATCGCTCACACGGCGGATTAGATACACTTAGAGTCAAATGCTATCACAAAACTCCGCAAGTATGCTATACTTCAAAGCACATGTGTGCCTTTCAGCCACGTGGCGACCGAACAAAAAAAAAAAAAAAGACCCAGGCGACTGTCACACAGGAAACAGTACAAAATTACAAGCCCTATTAAGCTTCAATCTAGTGGCTTATGTACTCATATAACTAAAAAACCAGCTCGAATCATGCAAAAAAAAGAAAAAAACTTATCTGACGCTGTCATTCCGGAGCCCACGAAAAACACGTCCGTCCTCTAGCAGCTCTCCGATCGCAAGTAAGAGCGCCGCGGTGCGGAGAAAAGTGCGCGCCACGCCCACCTCGGGAAATACGCTCTCTCCGTGCGATTGGGACTAAAGCCCCTCCATCGCGTCTACTGCCGCTTTTTTAAGTACCGCCATCTATTGTTCGACGACGACGCCCACTTCCGGTTCCGGAGCTCCGGAAGGAAGTTCTTGAGCCACTTCCTTCCGCTTTTTCCTTCAATCTTGTTCTGCGAACGCATGTGCACACGCGAGAAAGCACATATTTGCTTCTCCGTTTCGCAAGTGTTGTTGTTTTGAGGTTCGTCATAAACTGCCTGCCGCCGAGCGAGTTTTCGCTCGGTGTTTCTGCGTCGCGAGGGCATGGGCGGGCATGGGCAGGTGCATCAACCGGAAAAGCAGCAAAAACATCATGGCGGCACTTTGGCTTCCGCTAGTGGGGAACCGGTGTAAAGGGAGAGGGGCGGACGAGTTGGCGCTACTTAACCTAGCCGGCGGAAAACGCATGGAGGGGCTTTAATTGGGACGGCCGGAGAAAAACCCGCCGCGCGTCCGCCATCTCGGAGGCCATGCAGTGACGCTGCCACTCAGAAGCCAACGCAACAGATGGCGCTAGTTGTCGATGTCCCGAATTCCAGGAGATGGCTAACGACACTGACATTTTTTTACACTAAAGTGTTTTATGCCGGGGTCCACCACGGCTCCACTGACGTACTTCCGTCACGGAAATGACGTTTTAAAGTATAAAGTCTAACAGTGGGCAAAGAAAAAAAAACAGAAGAAAAAGTTCCGCCACCGGGAATCGAACTTACCACCCCTCGCTCCGCAGCGCGAAACGATTCGGCCACGGACGGTACGTTCTTCACGATGCTAATGACGAGCTTTATATAAGTCATCTGCCGGTGGCGGTACTCAGAGATCGGCGTTACAGCGGGTTTACGTTGTCACTAGCGAGATGGCGCGAAGGGCTCGAAGAGCATAAAAGAGCGCGCTTGAAATGTCGTCGCCGCTGCGACGAGCGCCCGCATCTACACGGCGTGGTCGCTCGCGCGTGCGCTTATATCGTGATCGCGGTGATTTGTACGTCTCGTGTTGAGAGCACGAAGGTCACCTTGCTCACTGCAGCGGCCGCTTTTGCGAAAGGAGCGCGGTGCTCAGGCAGAAATAAGTTACAAATGTGACAATTAGTTCGCTCTCACCCTGTGTATGTTCGTTCCGTGCGTCCTTTCTGCTTGAGCAGCGCGTTGCAAGTTTCCAGCTGCTTGCTGTTCTTCGCGTGACATTACAATTTGTTGCCGTAGCATTCATTCCTTCGCCCTTGGGGCGAAAGAATTCGCAGCAAACACTCAACTACGTCTGCGAAGACACGTGTCACTTTCGTGTTATAACGATTCCTGTGACAGAGGGATCAGCCATTTTTTTAACACGAAAGTGTTTTATGCCGGGGTCCACCAAGACTTCAGTGATGTATTTCCGTCACGGAAATGACGTCGAAAAAATGTACACGATCAGATGGCAGAAAAAAAATTTCCGTCAACGCGCTTCGAACCCACGACCGCTCGGTCCGCGACAACATATGCCGGGCGCGCTATCCACTGCGCCACGGTCACAGACTCTAGAGGCGTCACAAACGCACCTTTTATATCTACCACTCTCCCGGTCGGCGGGGTCGTGTTGCCCTCTGGGAGCGGCAAAGTAAAGTAATTCATAATTACTGTGGCCTCCGCGATTAGTACCCGCAACGCGTTACACGTTCGTCCCATTCGGCGCGTTTTCAATAAAAGTGCAATTTTGTCAATGCCTTAACACGCCGCGACGTGGCGACCTTAACGCAAGCGTCGTAAAGCGTCGGCCTCGCTCATAGCATCACGCTAATCAAACCATAAATAGCTCTGCGACGCGCGCCTGCCTCACCTGGCTGTAACAACGTCCCCCCCCCCCCCCCCCGATACTTAAGCGCGCACAGACAAGGACAAAGGGAGGTGACGCACAGTATAATCCCTTTGTCCTTGTCTGTGCGCGCTTACGTATCGGGAATGGAAAACCAACTAGCCCAAAAATCAGTGCTCCTTACGTTCCCCCCTACGCGCTTGGCCCGAGCAAAATTACGGCAGGGCTACCGGGGCGGCACGACGCGCTTTGCGTTTCCCTCTTGTGCGGCCGTGGGGTTCAATCAGATTTTAACATGCCGCAGGATAGCGACCAAGTTCTGCGTTCAATATGCGACGCTCTTCTGGCTATCACAACTCGTTCTCTGATTACGCTTTCACCGTTGACTATACAGCTACCACAAGGGTTTGTTTAATCGTTGAACATGGACGTTAGTCGTCGGCATGGAGATGTACCACCAAGCATCAAAGTGGGTGCATTCACGTTAAACGACGCTACAGCTGCCAGACATCATTATACATTGTGCAAACTCTTTTGTATCAACGTACAGTAAACATTCAGTTACTTCTCTAAGGGCACGTTTTAGTTTCGTGTTATTCCGATTCCTATGACGGAGGGGTCAACCATACTTTTTATGTTTCCGCCCGTGTGCTCCAGCGAGCACAGGCGATTAGGTCTACGCATCCCTATTGGTGGATCAGTCACGTGATGGCGCTCGAGCTATCTCGACAAGAACAAGCACGCGAATGCGTCTACGCTAGGGGTGTGCGAATAGTGGAATTTCATCTCGAATCGAATTCGAATCGACTAGTGCCGAATAGTGGCCAAAAATATCGAATATCGAATCGAATATCGAATATATTTACACGAAATGTGTACCGCCACTTACGGCAAGACAAAGGAAAAATCAGGGACGCTACGGCGTTCTGACAGCTTCATTGCGCCCTGTTCGGAAGTGGCTTTTGTTTCAGCTTTTGGAGCGCGCAAGCATGTTGATAGAAGAGCCACCATTCCAGTCAGCAGCGCCACTCCTAACCTCCTAACAGAGGAGGGCACGGTAGCTAGTTTTCTTTCCTATGGTCGCGCAATACGGCTCATCTGGCAACGGTACTGTGTTTCATATGCCTGTGTGCTCCGGGCTTAAAAGTCTTCGGGCGCCCGTTCACAGCAGCGTTTTAAGTGCGCGCCGGAACGATGGGATTTTCTGAACTAATGGTGCGGTGTGGCAAGGGCTACTGCCCAGCGTGAACTAATTTTACATGCAAAGTCAATCACCGAGGAAAAGGAAATAGACAACCACCCGTTTGTACCACGAAGTCACAAGGAAATCCATACGGATTTCTCAGAAATAAAGCCTCTTAGTTGCCGACAAGTTTTCGGCAACTAAGAGGCTTCATTTCGAGAAATCCGTATGGATTTCCTTGTGGCTTCGTGCTACAAACGGGTGGGTGTCTATTTTCCCTTTCTGAACCCTTCCGCCACCTTGCGGGATTCCGCAGAACTGATTTGCGATCACCGAGGGTTTCACAGGCCAAATTCATGTGTCGTTTTACGGCGCTTGCGGGCATATGCGACCGAAGTACGCAAGAAGTCCGCGCCTTCGTTTCTGGAGCGATGTTGTGAAGAACTGGACAGTTTTCTCATGTGTTTTTCTACGTGCGAAAATGACGTAATTCCTTTAAGGTCAACATGCGCTCGCTTTTGAACCAGGATGTCGGTGAAAGTTTAACGAACGGCGACGTTAGCGTTAGTTTTAGCCATCCACCCTAACCAACATAGTGTAGGATGATCAGCGCAACCTTGACTCCCGCAAACACTCACACAAACACTCACTCATCCACCCGAGGAACACACACGACACTCAGCGCTCTGTGTGTTCCTCGGGTGGATGAGTGAGTGTTTGTGTGAGTGTTTGCGGGAGTCAAGGTTGCGCTGATCATCCTACACTATGTCGAATAGCCAACTAGCCCAACAAAAAGTTTTATTGAGCACCCTAACCAAGTTGCACCATTGGCCTTCGTCGCGTTTTAGATATTCGTCCTGTGGAATTATTCGTAACTTCGAATACTAGCTATTCGAAAGTCGAATCGAATTATTCGTTCCGGAACTATCCGATTCGAATGCGAAACTAGAATATTCGCACACCCTAGTCTACGCGCATCCGACCGTTTTTTCCCCCGATGTTTTCTTCCTTTTAATTGTGTCGGTGCCATGACAATTGTTCGTAGCCACAGTACTGTGCTGCGTACTCAAATGCGTGCGGCGTCTTTCGCTCAAATTCTGATGCCGCTATAGTGTCGTTATCGAAGTTTGCCTTGTGTGGTCCTTCGTTGAAAAGTCTGCAAGAATGGGATTCTTTGCGTCTCGGCGGCTTTCACACATCAGCGATTTCGAAGATCTCGTGGATAAAAGCTTCACTCACACACGATAGGATCGACTTTATGCAAAGGACATTCTAACAATCGGCGCACCACTGTTGCCGATGCTAGATACAATGGAACAAGCATTTACGTAAGAGAAGATATTTTGGGCGCACTATATTTTTGTTCTCCCTGCTAAATGCCTGCTTGTTTCGATAAGCTGTTCATAAATGACTGCGCCTATGTTTGGGATGATGAGAAAGAAGAAAGGGTGCTGCTAAACAACAAACCAAAAAAACTACGGAAAACCAAATAGTCCGAACACCCGCAGCACCGCACAAAGCAAAAAATAACATTACTAAATGTGAACGACAGAAGTGTCGTGAATAAGGTGCAGCCACTCGAAGACTTGTGCTACTTTATGAACCAGATATTGTAACAATCACGGAAACCTAGCTTCCACCAGCTGTACTCGATTAGGAATTCACACCACGTAACTATGCTGTCATCCGAAAGGACAGACCATCTCGTGGCGGAGGCGCGGCGTTGTTAATTTGACGTTCTATTTCGTCTTTATTGCTGCCTCACGGTCCAGACAGAGAGGCGATTTTCTGTAAAAAAACGTGCAATGGTTCAAGCACAGTAGCGGGTCGCGTTTATCGTAGGCCATCCTCTGGTCCCGAATGTATACTTTCCACTCACGATTTTCTTCAGAAACATGTCGGCAGCTCTGCCACCATACCAATGGGTGATTTTAACCTTTCTCATATAAACTGGAGTAGCATGCACCACAGAGGCTTTGTCGATTTGATGTTAAATTTCAATAATAATATCTGGGGTTCAACGTCCCAAAACCACGATATGATTATAAGAGACGCCGTAGTGGAGGGCTGTGGAAGTTTAGACCACCCGGGGTTCTTTAACGTGCACCTAAATCTAAGTACACGGGCCTCAAACATTTCCGCCTCCATCGAAAATGCAGCCGCCGCTGCCGGAATTCGATCCCGCGACCTTCGGGTCAGCAGTGGAGCACCATAACCACTAGACCACCGTGGCGGGGCTTGATGTTAAATTTCAACCTCCATCAAGTTGTTTCATCCCCAACGCGTGTGCAAGGAACAGCCACAAGTATATTGGACCTAATACTTATTAGTAGTCATCTTAACCTCGTCGACGCTCAAGTTGATGCTGTGGAGGGTATTTCGGACCACAGAGTCGACCACAGCTTACGCTTTTAATCAACAGCAACTCATGTTCCGAACTTTAACAAAGCAGACGACGCCAGCGTACTAACCCATTTAGCTCATGAATTTTACGAGTGGTTGGCATTGAATTCTAATCCTGTCACAACAGCAAGTGACCTCTGGCTACGATTCAAGCACACTGTTTCTTACAGCATGAATAACTTCATCCCACTACGGCTTACACGGCCCGAAAGAAATAACCCCTGGAAAACAGGAGAAATTCTACATGCGAAACGAAAAGTTAAACGACTACGGAAAGCAGTAAAGAGAAAGCTTTGCAGTGCGAATGCATGAAAGCTAAAGACAGCTATTTCAGATTTCAAGACTAAAACAAAACAAGCAAAAGAGCACTACTTCAGGGTAACGCTGCCGTCATTTATTACTGGTAACCCACAGAGGTTCTGGAACCATTTGCGCCCTAGGAAAACAGGCAGTCGTCATTTATCGTTAGAACAGAAAAGGGCCAAGTCTAATAAATACAACAACTTTTTCCACTCTGTCTTCACAAAAGATAACAGAAAAAATCCCACAGCTTACACCCCCTGATACTTCGGGAATCAATCCAATACAAGTAAGTGACGAAGGAATATTTAGTCTTTTGCTGGAACTGGACGGAAGAAATATTCGGGACCGGACGACATTCCCAGTTCTTTTCTTAAGCGATATGCGGAATGGTGCAGCAAATAGATTGGTTTAGTTTTCCGCAAATCTCTCGCCGTATCGAAGCTCCCAGATGACTGGAAAAAGGCTAAAACAACACCGATTCCCAAAGCAGGAAAGAGCGACAATCCTTCAAACTTCAGACCTATATCGTTAACCAGCACATCATGCAAATTATTAGAACATATACTTTTAAAACACTTCACCGTCTTCTTGTAGACTAGCGGCACCTTGTCATCGAGTCAATACGGGTTCCGTAGCAGATTATCGACAACAACGCAACTAACATATGTTGTTCATGATTTGGCGCTATCTATGAACAAGTGCACGAAAACAGATATCGTATTACTAGACTTTTCTAAGGCATTTGATACCGTATGCCACAACAAATTAAATGCAAAGCTCCGAAATATTATTGGAGATGGATTACTAACACGTTCGATTGAAGACTTTTTCAACTGGCCGCTCCCAATATGTCCTGTTTTAACAAGTACCGTCACATATCCCACCTGTCACGTCCAGTGTACCACAGGGCTCCGTTCTGGGGCCTTTGTTGTTTATTATTTTTATTATTGACATCACAGAAAACATAACTTGCAACATTAAGCTGCATATTTACAAAGAAATTAGCAAACATTCAGGTCACCTTGCACTCACTGATTCCTTAAGCATTCTCTCCAACTGGTGCGACACGTGGCAGATGTCGATTAACCACACACAAAAAAAAACAGTATGCATGACGATAACCCGAAAGAAAGGAGCTATCAGTTATGATTAGAGCATTAAAGGCACTAGGCTTCAAAAAGTGAATAAACAAAATATCTAGTTGTCACGATTGTGTCATATCTCCAATGGGATGCGCACATCTCCAATGTTACTTCGTTTGCTCTGCGCAAGCTCTTTTACCTTCGCAGATGCCTCCGGCTGGCCCCTCAATCTACCAAGGCTTTAGCCTATACTACCTACATTAGACCGGCATTAGAATACGCCAACACAATTTGGTTTTGTTATAGCGTCGCTAACAATAAAAAAATAGAAAATTTACAGAGGAAAACTGCAAGATTCATCTGTAACAAATATAAACGCACTGATTCTCCCACAAATATGCTAACAAGCGCTGACCTCCAAACACTAGCGATTAGAGCAAAGCAAGCGCGCCTGAAATTTCTTTTCCAGCTACTTCACAACTATTATAAAATTGACACATCATTGTACATCCGTCCATCAGAGTCTCGCGTAACCCGGCTCAAACATTCGCACACAATAAAAGAGTACTGTTACCACAATGACACTTTCAAGCATTCTTTTTTTCCGCTTTCTGTCAGGGAGTGGAACTGTCTGGATCCCTCTCTTACTAACGCGAATTCATGATCTCACTTTGTCTCCCAAATAGAAAGTATCCGCTGAATGATACAATATCGCAACCAGCCCAGATTCATTCATTTCGTCACCATCGAAAGCATATCAGTGGCCAAGTGCTCAGTACAGTGTGTTTTCTGGTTTGCTGTGGCTTGCCTGTGTAGCACTTCATTTCATGTATATTTCTGTAATATATCTATATTACGTTCGTATTGTATATTTGTATATTCATTCTTTTATATTTCTGTATATGATTTCCATATGTATATTTGCATACTGATTGTCAATTAATATTAAGAAACTTACATTGTATAACTTTTGATCACTCCACTGGATTCCTGCTTTTGTTTTGTTGCACCTGCATGCCGAACCTACATGCCCACCTGCTATTGCCTCGGAAAGAGACTGGCAGTATTGAAAATAAATAAATAAATTGTTGAATAAGGTATTTTAATGAAAGTTTTATTGTTAGCACAAGTGCTCTCCCAGCTGTCCTCCGTTTGCAACCAGTACATTACCTAGGCCTCTGTATGGTTTTCGCCTGTCTGTTTACTGTCATATGTCCTTTGTAATATGCTGCTAAAACGTTCTTTGCTTTTTTTCTTATTTTTTAACTGTCTGCGTCATTTCTAGTATTTACATATCTACATTCCATGTGAGTTCACGGTTATGTCAAGGCGATATTGACGACAAATGTAAAATAATTTGAGCGTGCCTAGAGTATGCAGTGACAAACATTTTGCCTAGGATTTAGTAAAACAGCGAAATTAAATATGCATTATAATAATGGAAATTATAAAAAAAATCTTAAAATGCTACGAAGGGAATTTGAAAAACATAATACCAAGTACTCCGTTTTTCTGATGAGCGTCCCCACGAGCCCTTTTATGCTGTTTTCTATCGGCACTGAGTTTTCTTTTGTCTGACCTTAAATACATCATGCTCTTGTCAAAGCTTTTAGGGGTGCCGCCTGTATCGTGTTTATACAAAGTATTTCACGTAACTGTAACCAAATATTTACAAAGACGTGGTTAACCACAACTGAATAAACCCACCGAAATGGTTTACCGTCATGCTGCTATCGTTAGGGTACTTTTATATTGCGCTTAATTTGTAAATAAGGAACATGAATTATTCATGCTTAGTTTCCACAGCGCGACTGGACGCGGACGGAGAAGGAACACGCAAACACACACACAGCGCTGTGTGTTGCGTGTTCCTTCTCCGTCCGCGTCCAGTCGCGCTGTGGAAACTAAGCATGAACAACCAACTAGCCCGCCAACGCACTTTAATGAATTATTCAACATTTTGATATTCACTAAAGGGCCAAGAGCGTTTCGTTACGTTGTAGAGGGCATTCTAAAACGACCGATCCAATAGGTGACCGGCAAAAGAGCGAGGAGTTGTGGGATGCGTCGTCTGCTGCCGGTTTCCGGTTCAAGCCAAGCCGACGACTAACCGCTCCGCCGTAGGCCTTTCATTGTTCGGCATTCTCGCACGCGGCATTATCCCCTTGCAAAACCATGGTCGGCCGTTCAGCTGTAGGCTTGTCCAACTCGAGCGTTGAAGGCAAACGTAAATAGCAAGTTTAGCATGTGTTTGCTGCGAATATTATATCGAGAACTGAATTCTCGCGCAGGCGCACCGCAGACAGCACCTGTCATGTGATTCGTACCAACCACATCCAGGTAAAGCCCGCATCAGCCTCAGTTGGCACACCATACGCAGGAAAGATAATTTGTGTTGCGGAAAAAGAGGAACCTGCGTATGAAAAGGTGTGGTAATCCCAACTCTCCCTGTTTCACTCGCTTAAGCAGATTAGTTGGACTTCGTCTCTACCTGAGTGGTTGTCGAGGGTAGAGCCCTTGACAGCGCTCAAGGAATTTTAAACTTGTGTCTGTCCAGTAGGACTGTCACAACTTGTTGTCGTTCCTTTCATGTGCCGATTGTTTGATGTACATGTCTAATAATAGGCAATAAAGCAAAAAAAAAAAGGAGCGGCTGTGTGGTAGAACACCTGCTTGCCACGCAGATGGTCGGGGTTCGATTCTCACTCGAACCTTAGATTTTTATTATTTATTTATTTGCATCTTTCTCGATATTTCGGTGACGGACAAGATAATTTTTCGCTCACAACCAGTGACACCGACGCCGACACCGGAATTTCTGCGGAACGAGCTCTTTAACGCTATCGCGTTAAACTATCCTCACCTTTCGTAGCTTGTGGTGCTTGTCAGCATTGCAGTCACGGTCAACCAAAACACAAAATCATCTTCTAAAGCGCTGACACTGCTGAAACGTGGATGGAGAGGTACACTCTTTTTAAGGAGCGGAAGAAAAATAATAACTAGGGTTTAACCTCCCAAAACCACGATATGATTAGAGCCACGCCGTAGTGAAGGGCTCCGCAAACTGCGACATTCTGGTGTTCTTTAACGTGCACTGACATCGCACAGTACACGGGCCTTTAACATTTCGCCTCCATCGAAATGCGACCGCGGCGGCCAGGATCGAACTCACGACCTTCGGGTCAGGAGCCGAGGACCGTAACCACTGCTCTACAGCTGCGGACGGAGCGGAAAAACAAAACCGTTCGTGCCGCTGCTCACCCGGCGGTGTGTCGAATGGCAAGCCACCGCATCCCACAGTTACCTGCGATTGCTCATTTTACGGGTCACCTATTTTCTGTGGAAACGTACATGCTGCGTAGTGATTTTTTCCGGGGTTTAACGAAAGCCGGAGAAATATGACCACGGCACTGCTCTCGTGCGCTACCGTATTGCAGCGCTCTCAAACGTGCTTCGAGCGAAACAACCCTATATTGACAATGTGGTTATGCCACGTAAAATTCCTTAAATATTATTATTTAATGGGCCGCTCGGGTGCAACAGAATAATACGTGAAAAACAACCCCGTACGCACGCTTCATCATTAACGCGAGAGTGTCACGTACCGAGTTTTGCCTAAATTATTGTTGTGCATGTTCTGTCAGCTGCACATTATTAATTCGCAAGTATCCAAGTGATTGCGCACGTGGACAATACGGAATTACGGATGCTCTTGCGGCAGGATAAACAAAAATCGAGATATAAAGGGAGAACGTTATGATATACGTCTAGTTTTGCTTGCTTTGCTCGCTAGGCCGTCTTCTGGCTCTGCTGTTGCAACCTAAAACCTACAGCGCGTAGTGTATTTTCGCGGGGTACAAGTAAAGAAATGGCTGCTCCTGGTCTTTGCATTTTTTCCCCAGTTACATTTCAAGTTGAGAAATCCAAAACACGGCTAGACGCAGGCACTTAGCCAGGATTTTTATTCGGGGGGGGGGGGGGGGGGGGCAAGGCTAATTGTTCGAACGAAGTCTTTCCATGGCAAAAAGAAGAAAAAGTTGCCCGGAAATATAGAAGGCTGCACGAATTTGGGGGGGGGGGGGGGGGGGGAGGGGCTGATCTCGCCTACGTGCCTGGCTTGTGGCTAGACGCTTAGGACGAGTGCGGTTGAAACCAATGGACTGTGGAGAAAACATTCAACCAGGTTGAACATAAAATCTTCGAGCTTTCATTTTTGGTAATACAATTTACATAAACCAGCGCTCTACCAGTATCAACTGTTAATAAAAATATAATAATAATATTAATAAAAATATTATTATATTATATTATTATTATTATTATTATTTATTATTATTATTATTATATTATTATATTATATTATTATTATATATTATTATTAACTGCCTGGATACTTCCACATTTCCTAGCATGTGGAAAACTGCTCGTGTTTTTCCAGTATTTAAGTCGGGCTCTAAAACTGATGCTTCTAATTATCGCCCGATTTCTCTACTATGTGCCGCATCAAAGATCTTCGAGCTGGTCTTCACAACGTATTGTCTTTTAGTGTGAAAAACTCATTGATTCCTAATCAACATGGTTTTCTCGCTCGCCGCTCAACTACCACAAATCTTGCTAGTTTCATGACGCAGATCTCCGCACCTATTTCTCAGAGAGGACAGGTTGACGTAATTACTGTGACGTGAGCAAGGCTTTGACGTAGTCAGCCACACACTGATTATGGTTAAACTTGCGCGCTTTGATGTTGACTTGTCGGTTGTGAATCTCCTGCAGAGCTATCTGCTCAATCGATATTGTTATGTAGCCGTAAATGGCCAAACGTTTCTTTGTATAAAGGACTAGTGGGGTCCCTCAAGGGTCGGTACTGGCCCACTCCTATTTTTAATTTACGTTAATGATGTTTCTTTTGCCATTCGTAATTCTTTTCCTCTTGTATGCCGATGACATCAAGATTTTTAAGGAAATTCATTCAGTTAAGGACTGTCGCTTGCTGCAGTCTGACTAGCGCTTTTTCCGAATGGTGCAACGGTAATAACCTTCTATGAATACCTCGAAGACAAAATTCATGTCTATCACTCGCAAAACATACAGCGTGTCATTTCAATAAAACGGTAAGTTGGGCCAGTTGGTTGGGATTCATTTTTTCACTCGGGGACAGCGCAACACACGAGGACAAAAGATAAGGAAACGGACAACACGGCGCTGACTCGCAACTGATATTTTATTGAAAAAAGGTGTGAAACATATATGTACAAATTGCATTCAACTCGACATGCGAGAACGAGAGATGCATCAAGGAAGCGTAGTTAAAAAAAATCGAGAGTCAGCGCCGTGTTGTCCGTTTCCTTATCTTTTGTCCTCGTGTGTTGCGCTGTCCCGAGTGAAAAAATGTCATTTCAATACTCTGTCAATTCTGTGCCGTTAGGCAAGGTTTATGAAATCAGTGATCTTGGTGTGTTGTTGACAGCGCGTTAAACTTTTCTTCTCACGTTAAGCGTGCTGCTATGCGGGGCCTTCGTTCTCTCGGATGTGTTTGTGGAATATCTCGAGAATTCAGGTCTCCCATGGCCCTACACAAATTGTACACGGCAATATGTCTTCCGCAACTTGAGTATGCGTCCGTGATATGGAATGGCATTGCTCAATCCAGCGGTAACACCATAGAACGAGTCCAGAAAAAATTCCTCAGCTATAAACCATCGCTTTGTTAAAAATGACTCTGGATCTCGTTCAAATACTGCTGAGTTATTATCGCTGCCATCACTTCACTGCCGACGAAATCGCTCTGATCTCTTATTTCTTTACAAGCTAGTCCACGGTATCATATCCTGCCCTGTACTTCTCAATTGTGTAAATTTCGAATTCCGCGTAACCAGAGAGAACAGACCGTTCATGTACCCGCCTGCTTCTTCCAACACTCTACCGTCACAGAATAAAGTCTTATATATTAATTTTCTTGATCTTGACGTTTTTTATAATCCACAATCACTGTTTTTATCCGAGCTTTGCACTGCTTTGACATAGTATGGCACAATGTACAAAGTCTTCCCTACTCTGTCTTTCCGCATAGTTGTATATACGGAATCTAATTTTTTATTCCCTTCAATATTTCTAATGTTGTTATTTTACTCCCCCTTTTGTGTTCATTTCTCTTTGTCTACGTGTTTTTGCTCTTTTATTTCTGAAGACTGTCTGTATTGTATTTATTTTTTATTGTTTTTTTTGCGTGCGCCTGCACAAAGACCTCACAGTTGTTCCTGGGCACGTTAAATAAATGATTTATTGATTGATTGATTGTCGGGGATTAACGTCCCGAAACCACGATATGATCATGAGGGTCGCCGTAGTGGAGAGCTCCGGAATTATTGACCACCAGGGGTTCTTTAACGTGCACCTAAACCTAAGGTTTATTCCAGTATTTTATATATGGTTCGTCGACGCCCTGATTCTGTAGTGCCTGCTTATACTCGACCGAATCAAATGCCTTCTCGTAATCTATGAAGGTTATATATAGGAGTTGCTTATATTCCGCGCATTTCTCTATCCTGATGGATAATGTCAGTATGGTCTATTGTCGACTAGCCTGTACGAAATCCTGCTTGGTCCTTTGGTTAATCGAATTCTAGTGTTGTCCTAATTCTGTTAGCTATTATCTTTGTAAATAGCTTGCGGACAACGGACAGTAAGCTGATCGGCCTGTAATTTTTCATGTCCTTGATGTCCCCTTTCTACGGATTAAGATGATCTTAGCATTGTTTCAAAATTGGTACCCTCACCGCCAAGAGACACTTCGTATACAGGGTGGTCAGTGTTTATAACACATTCTGTCCACCGTCTTCAACAGATCTGTTGTTACCAGATCGTCGTCAGCGGCTTTGCCTCTTTTCCCTCCAAGGTTTTATTTCTCCAGTCGTTAATGTCCGGTTCCTCTGCCGTACTACTAGTTACATTATCTTCTGGTTGCCCCGGCTACTGTACAGATCTCTGTAAAACTCCTCAGCTACTTAAGCTATCCTATCCATATCGATCGTTAGTGACTGCCTTCCTTGTCCCTTAGTACATACATCTGGTGTTTGCCTGTGCCCAATTTTCCCTTCACCGCTTTGAGGCTTCGTCTGTTCTAGAGACTAATAAAAACATGGGACAAAGTCAGTCACGTGCGAGGCGGGCCGTGTCACCTGCCCCTACAGCGTAAATTAAATAAAACAATGCAACTCGGCTTCCTAGATGAAGCTCAGGAGC
This sequence comes from Rhipicephalus sanguineus, assembly GCF_013339695.2. NCBI lineage: Eukaryota > Metazoa > Arthropoda > Arachnida > Ixodida > Ixodidae > Rhipicephalus > Rhipicephalus sanguineus. The sequence continues at coordinate 535,156 of NW_023615517.1, read as the reverse complement.
GGTCTATACAATTCGTGAATCCATTTGGTATCAACGTCCATCGACACTGTCGGCGAGCTCAAGGTGAGGTTCTGATACTTAAAGAGTACTCGAGAGAGCATACTCGGCGTTTACTAAAAAAGAGTACTCGAGAGAGATGGTCGGCGTTTACAAATAAAGTGTGCATTGATTAGACCGCGTGCGCATCGCTCGCACCATATATGTAACGAACGATAAGCTTTTATCGCCCTTCGCTGATACTACCTGCAGTTGTTGCATTTTAGAAACGCTGGTTGTGCTTTCGCGTGTTGGATAGCAGGTAATTGTACACCGCATACATGTATAGTCGTGAGCAAGATGAGCTAAAACTCTGAAATTACCTTTTAAATAGGCCATAGCGGCAAACGCAGCGAGCAAGAGCAAGAGTGTTCATCAAACCAAATGCTCAAACGGAAAGGTGTCTATGGCGATTCAATACGTCACATTACAGTAGTGCATTACAAGTATTCGTAAACTGAACATTAATTCGGTGTTCGGCTCATATTGATGACAACAGATCGTCTTGACGGCGTCGGCACGCGGTAACGCACATGCTGTTTAAGTGCTACGTCCGATATACATACATACGCTCGGCAATACTTACACTGACTGCGTTATTCCTTTCACATTTCATGCGTAAAGATACATGCAGATGCGTTCGGATATGTCAAGTGTTTACGATGTAAGAATATTCAACGTGTTTTTTTCGTTTCGTGCTCTCTCGGCGCCAACGAGCAGCGGGCGACCGAACGGCTGGCTCGCTCGATGTACACACTTTTTTCACATTCTTCACGCTCCTGCGGGGCGTTCTGGATTTTTTGAAAAAGATTTATTAGCAAGAATCTCCCAATGGGCATTCACCCTCTCGCTTTAGGCTATCACCTGATGCTTTTCAATCATATCGCTCAATTAATTTTAAATGCGAAACATTTCTTAGCGAACCTTTGGCACTTTGAGTGTTCTATCTATCTATCTATCTATCATCTATCTATCTATCTATCTATCTATCTATCTATTATCTATCTATCTATATCTATCTATCTATCTATCTATCTATACTATATATCTATCTATCTATCTATCTATCTATCTATCTATCTATCTATCTACTATCTATCTATCTATCTATCTATCTATCTATCTATCTATCTATATCTATCTATCCGCCTACGCCTGGGTGCTCCATGATCGCCTCCTGACCTTGATGTGCACAAAAATTGGCATGGGAGGGTAAGAGGATTTGAAGAATATGACTGTCGGGTCATGGCATATAACCTGAAAATCCTGTCGCGTACGTCATCAAACCCTTTCCTCTAGACACGTGTGGCACATACCCGTACACACGGGCCGTGGTGTACGGTATGCACCGCAGGTGATTCACAGTTTATATCTACCCTGGAACGGCGAGAACAGAAATTTTAAAAAATGCGAGAGCGTTAAGAAAAACTACATGGACGGCATGAGCCGACGAATGGAAATAAAAATTAGGATCCCAGCAGGAATCTAATCTAAGCAATCTGCGTGGCAATCATGTATTTTATCACAGAGCCACGCCATGTGTATGAACTGGTTTGGAAAAACAGCCTATGCAGGCGCAATGGCGGTGCAACGTCACTTGTGGTTGCTATGCTGGCTATCTAATTTTACAAGAAAGCAATAAACACTACATATGTATCCTATGATACAGGCGTCATGTAGAGTTAACGTGAATTGTGGTTCCAGTGTTGGCTCCGCTTTGTAGCAGTATCTAAACATTACATTTGTATTCCTATGATTCAGCGAGCTATATTGAAGCATTGCTCGACCCGGAGGAATACAGTAAATAGTTATGTGTGATAGTCACATGATTTGATCCATAAAATGCCACTTAGTTTCGATAATACTCACGACTGTGCTCTCAAGTTAGTTGCTGACGTTACGTCAGACCATGAGTTACCCTTTAAACACCAGTGCTGTCGACGTGCCTGGTAAGCCCACGATGCGCACACAGCTACTACACTTATAAAACACGTCGATTCACCTCGTAACGCATGACCCCAAAGCCATAAAAAGCATAGAAGTACTTGCCGACTGCTTTCGCACGAAACCGATTCCTACAACGCGTGGCATCTGCCGAATTTTTATATCTACACTTTATTATTTGCCTATAACTATCAGTGCAATTGCAGCAGGGCGTCTTGAAGAGCCATTGGTATACCTGTTACTGCGTTGAAAACAGCGCGAAGACGGGACGAAGGGTAAGGAACAAACAACACAAGCGCTGTTCCTTTGTTTTCTTAGCCTTCGTGCCGTTTTCGCGTTGTTTTCAACGCATTAACATGTAGCAAACTGGCCCTTCAACACAGCCTTCTGCAATTCGTTTCTCTCACATCAGGCTCTTTCGCAACCACTGTTTTGCATAACTCAGCAGTGTGCCAGTGCTTTGTTTTTCTTACTTAGCCTTCGTCCAGTTTTCGCGCTGTTTTTCAACGGAGTACTCCTTTAAAGGCCAACTCCGGCGATTTTCGAGGGCGATGGATCTCAATGAAATTCGCTGGATACGTTCCTTTGCACCTTTCCGTCATTTATGCCAAATTACAGGCTTGAGACATGCGCAGATTGTTTGCAAATGAAGTTTAAAGATTGTCTGCAAACGCCCTCCTGGCTTCCCTGGCAACATTGCGTCTGTGACGTCAGTATGGGAAGGCGGCGGAAGTGACGCAGCCGAGGGCACCGCTAACTTCGGCGCTTCGGCCGCTACAGCGAGCGTCCGCTATGCACAAGGCGACAGGCAGCGTTGGTTTGGCCGGCGCTTCGCTGGTCGTCCCGGCTGTCATAGTTTTCATACTCCGCGCCGGCGTGACTGGCATGCCTTGCACGACTTCCGGTTCGTTCATAACAACGTCTACGTCATACGTAGACAGTACACTCGGTTGGGTTTCGGTGTCGGTGTTGCGCTTTTTGCTTATTTAAAATTATTCTCCAATTGCCGAGTATTTCTGCTATCGGGCCCGTAACAGGAGCGTCTCAGGAACATAAAAGCACCATTACTTTGACATGGCCAAAAAATCGCCGGATTTGGCCTTTCAATCGCGATCTCTCGTAAATGTTTCATGTGGCACATGTCAGTGATAAATGGCATCTGTGTTAAACGAATAATTATCATGATAGGAAATGAGATATTTATCGCTGCTATAAATAACAATACTCTACTATTTCCCGCCATCTTACTGTAACTGCATAGATTGAGATACTAGCTATCCATCTATCTTAATTAGGTCCTACACTGACAGCTTTCACCCCTACATTTAAAATATGTTGAATTCATTGTCGCATTCATTAGTATGCACTGCATGCCAAGGTGCGATTGTAGATCAACATTAGTTAATTTTACTGTGAATTCCGCTTGGGTAACATAATTTTAAAAATTCGTGCAGCTTGCACTGAGCTGGTCGACACTTGCTGGACCTGGTTTCATAGCCAAGTGTCGCCACATCCACTCGCACGCCGATGCGCGAATTGTCACGGGATTACATTGTAAATCGCGAGTATAGCTAGGTGTTGATCGGGTTCGATTGGGTATCGCTTTGGCAACCACAACACCAAGTAGGTTAATTAGCTTCAGTATATAATTAGAAAAATTTGCTTAATAGCATTGTAACGGAAAAACAGTGCGAGAAGACAGGCACACACAAAGGATCGTGTGGTGCCTTTCCGTCTCTGTCTTCTCGCGCTGTTTTTTCGTTACTGTGCTACCAAACCAATAGCCACCGACAATCAATAGCTAATAGGTCTCAGTGGCACATTCGAGACTTGGTCTCGATTAGCTTGCATCCAAGTCAGACTAGCCCTAAATACAGCTTATTAGCTTAATTAGCTAACGCGCGCATTCGAGGCTCGGTCTGACTAGCTTGCACCGAAGTCAATGTAAGCCTAATTAGCTAATTATCCTAAATAAAGTAATTAGGTCAATATTATTTACTCTTAATTAGGATTTGCTCGGCATCTTGCCGAGCGCGGCTGACTACGCACACCAGAACTCAATCAGCTAAATATGGAATTCGCCCTTGACTTAATTATGCCTGGCTATTATGTTTTTCCCTGCTCGACTAGGCTTAATTAGAATTGGCAATGATTCACTTGGCTTAACTAGGCACAGTTATGCTGAAACACGCCGGCATGATGATGATTGTCGAATCGCGAGTCGGAGAAAGGGTGGGCATAACAGCTCTGCTGTAAAAATTGTAATTGTGCTGCAGAGCCTTAATTGCCAATGAGCAAAACATTCTAATATATTCCGCCTCTCCCTCTATGCTTTCATTTGATGCAATACAGTGATATCGCCATTAATCATTGACCATCTAACTACACGTAATTGCCTACAACGACAACTAATAAACTATAAAATTTCATTTGACACATTTAATCACTCGGTTCAGTTTTCACCAAAAATCATCCCTGACTACTAATCATCGGTAATTGCGTGTTATTATCTCTCTTGATCGTAATTTCATACGATGAATACCGTATATATTCATGTACGTATGCTTCTATAGTGGAAGCCTTCTATTATCAGCTTAAAATTGGTGATTCCATTATAACAGGTGATGACTGTCGTCAGGGTGCAAATTTGCATAATGTTGCTGAGTAAAACTCAGTGTGAATTCTTGCGGGTCATTGTCAATATTGTTTATTATCCATAATAATTAAGCTAAAAGACCCGTAATCACGAATTAGCAACTTAAGAATCTTATGTCTAAATAAGCTAAAAAGACCCCTAATCACTAAAGCAACTTAACATTCTTATATCTTTCATCCTCTTCGTCTCCACTCCATGTGATACATTACAACGCGATCCCCAATTAGTTTATTCTTATTTACTCCTCCTATTTAAAATTAAGTGTAATTAATAAAAATTCCAGAGTACGATTAGGACATCTTTTATACCTTTGGTTAGTAATTAGCTATAACCGTAGCTACTGCTGGTTACATGTGATAGCCATCTAGTATCAGCGGTGTACATTGCAATACTATATATATATATATATATATATATATATCTTCTACATGTCCTTCTATACTGACCGCTTTCACCATTAGTTTTAAAATTGTTAAATTCATTAGTACTTGATTAGATATACTCAATAGAGGAAAATTCAGGTGCATATTAATGTTCTTGTTAATTGTGCTTGCTTTCATTACGAGGAGCTATTCTCGTTTTTGATCACTGCTCTAATTAACCTACCATTCTCATTGCTAATTATCAATTGAAGACTCCACAGTATTCATACCCTTCATATCTTGAGCAGTTTCAAGCAAAACAAACTTGTATAAAATACTGACATTTTCATGTGTTTTGGGCCACCGAAAACAGTATGAAGCGCGTGCACCCCTATAAGGTGGTTTCACTGCAGTGCACCTTTTTACAAAAGTTCCCGTCGAACCGCAGAAACTTCGCCAACATCAGCCACTTCACAGGTACGAAGATTGAATAATGGAGATTGGGTCACTACAGTGATTTAAGCAGGTGAGGGCGCATTGTTTCTATATAAATTTTAAATTCTCTCCTATGGAGTTTCACATAGCACATAAAAGTGGTTCTCGAACCCAGGAAGTTTATGGATAAAGCGAAACTTCTCGCACTGTGAAATGATGACTCCCAGATATATGGACGAAGTGATTTAAGCGTATTGAAGCGTTGCACTACAATAAGTGTTTAAAGGTCGTTTCCCATTCAGTGACCATGGTCTCCGAGATAACAGGCGCGCGGCGGGTTTCTCTCCGGCCGTCTCAATCGCCGCGCTCCCAGCAAATAAAACGAACGTCGCGTCGCGCGCCCGGCTCCGGCGGCAGCGGAGACCACGGCAGAAAGCAGAGCGCGCGGGATTGCAGCGTGCGTGTTTTTTTTTTTTTCTGCGTACGAGCAAGCATTGCCGCCAGGATCTTCTGGATGCACTGAAAGCAAGTATTTTTTGTTACTGCATTTATTTGGTCCAATTTACGCAGAAAACCACGGCAACTGCTGAATTTTCCTGATATAAATTTGTAAGGAGGTATTAATTCGTCTGTGGTAGTGTTACCTTTTTTTCATACGGTCCGTTTGTGTCGGCGCGAATACCTTGATTTGAGAAATATACAGGGGCGTTCTAGCATTCTTCCTTCTGGAGACGTGTATGGGTGAAAACTGGACTAATTTTCGTCGTTGCATCAAACTGCCCTCCAATCGTGACACATCGTTTTACTATTTGATCGCGTACGGATTTATGAGTTGGTCAACCGAAGCACGGTTACGCTCTAGATAACTGAGTGCCCTGGCGATGTCACTGAAGTAAGATGATAAGTATTTTGCCGGAATATTGTTGAAGGCTTCGATTAGCCGACCTACATTTACTCCACAAGTCGTTCACAGTGAAAGTGCCCGAGTTGTCATCGCCTCCTTTTCGTCATCCGATTTTACTTACATTTGGTAGCACAATGACAATATCAGTATCGTGTTCATTTACTGTGCTCTAGACTGCATCCAAATCAATCAATGGAACATAAATGAACAAAACGCGCCTCTAACCAGTCCGTGGTCGTCGCGAACCGGCGATTCAGTCTAGACCACGGTCTAGACGTATGGCGACCGCCTGCAAACTCCTCCCTGTCTCCTGCGGCGCGACGGGAGGTACATAGTTGGAAAGGGAAACTGGGGAAGCCTCGTGGGCAAGTGCGAGGCATTGTGCGCTATGCGAGCGCGGCTGTCGCGCCAGACTTGATGCGCCGGCGGACATCGCGAGGAGAGAGCATGACGATTGCTGATGCCGAGTTTGGTCGGCTCAGTTAGCGTTCGGCTCCAGCGTGCGCTCGACGTTATTTCTTTGTAACGCGCTCATGCTGCGGCGTTTGCGCGGTTTTTTATCTTGCGTGCTTGTGTCGCTGGCGTTCTGCGTAAAGAAGACAAAATTTTGGCGTGGAAGTGGAAATGAATGTTCGATTCAATAACAGTGATTTATTAATTGAAGTTGCAGACTACTTACGGCTATATAACTGACACTCTGTCAGTGCTATCTTTTTTTTTTGTTGTGTTGTTGTGCTAGAGAAAATGCTGTGAAGTCCTGTGTCTTCTCTTTAATTTCAGGAATATGGCATACAGCTGCGTACCCTTCTGCAAGTCGAATAGCAAAAAGAAGCTTGGGATGCCTGTAAAGCATTCCGTATAGAAGGAAGTGCCTGCAGGTTGTTAATAAAGGAATATAAACAAAGTGTCGCTAATGGAAAATTTGAGTGCTGCTGTACGTGTGTGTTCATTTCGCTATATGTTGTTACACCGAAGGAAAAAATGCACAAAGGAAGCAAGCACCGATAGCTGCTTTTTGCGATACTGCTTCCGTCGCAGGCCTTAAATCTAGCTTACAACATTATCAACATATCTACTGTGGGCTCGGGGCCAGTGGTCGGCCAAAGCCCTCACAGAACACATAGGCGACAAGAAAAACACGTTTAATTTACGGAGGCCCGGCAACGACTGATCGGTCTTTAGCGGCAGGGCGAGCGCGAGTCCCGGGCGTCATCACGCCCAGCCTCATCATGGTCCTTTTTTTCTTCTCCCTTCGCTAGCGTGCCCATACTATACAGCCCGCAAATTTCGAAGTATAGTAGGTTTCTAGCACATGCGGATCTCTTGCAGAGGCATCGTTTTTCTAAATGCTCTAATAAAGGCGGCGCAAATCTACAGAAAAAAAAGCCCATTTGAGAATCGATAGGCCCCGGCATTGACTTGGCCTCTCGTACACCTTGACCAGACATTTCCAAATCAGCGCGAGGTTAATAAAAGCGCAAAACCATTTTTTTCCTCGCCACATGCAATCTGCGCCAACAGCGCGGCAGCGTTTCCGGATGGATGGATGGATGGATGGATGCTATGAGCGTCCTCTTTATAACGGGGCGGTGACACGTCTGCCACCAGGCTCGAAGAAAAAAAAAAAATAAACTTCCTTGTTTCATGTTGGCCTAATACCTTATCTACATTGATTAAATCTATGTTATTATACCAAAAAATATAAATTCATGGTCTATCTCTCTGCCTCTCCAGGCAGAATGACCTTATTTTTCCCCCATTATTATTTTTGTTCTTTATCTCTACTTTTCTGCCACCAATACTCTAACCGTCTCTTACTTATTTCTATCGCGGACGTGTTCAGCTTTCCATTGTGTCCCTAAAACCCAAGGCTTCATGTAGACTCGTGCCCACACGTATACCTGGGTGAATATCGCCACATTCAATCAGTACATGTTCCATCGTTCCTTAGTTCCCCCGCAGCATGTACATTGTTCTTCTTCGTTACTGAATCTCGCTTATAACTACGCGTTCTAAGGCAGCCCGACCTTGCTTCAAACAGTAAAGCGCTTCCCCTTGAATTATCATTAAACCTTTCTTTCCTTATTTCGTTTTTTCCCTTTCGGTAGTTACTCAGAGCCGGCTTCTTTTCCATCGCTGCCATCCAAAAGTCCTCTCCGCCTCTCTGACCTTCCGCTTAATGCTCCTTGTTGCCATGTCGCCCGCACTGCTAGCCGTATATTTACTGGTGAGCCTCCTAGTTCTTTTCTCCACTGCGTGTCAACGCTTTTCTATACAAATACATGAAAACCTTCTTGCCCATCTACTCTTCTTCATTTTCCTCAGCCTCTCTTCGAATCTCATTTGCTCTGAGCTTCCCGCACTTCAAAGCCTGTCCATCCCATATCACCCTTTACAGCCTCATTTGTCGTCTTCCCGTGAGCGCCCAACGCGAGGCGGCCCACCGTCCTTTGATTTACATCCATTCCTGATTGTACCTCTGACTTCATGCACACCACTGAGTTCCCATATGTAAGGCCCGGGACCATCACACCCTTCCACAGCACTCGAAGCACCTCGTACCTATTGTACCCCCATAAAGCTCTGTGCTTCATAATTGCAGCATTCCTATTTCCTTGTTACCGATGCTTTCTTGTACCTCCATATCTATCCCCCTCATTTACCCATACTCCGAGGTACTTGTACTCGCTTACCCTCGGTATTTTTTGGCCCTGTATAAAGACCGCATGGTCTTCGTGATCATTGAATCCATCAATCCACATTTTGTTGCACTAAATCCTAGTCCTAGAGCCTCGCATTCCCTTCCGCATATATCTGCCAGTCGCTGTATATCATCCTGACTGTCCGCAAATAAGACAATATCATCAGCATAAATAGACCTGGAAGCTTCTGCTCACCATCGTGCCGACCTGTTTGTGTGACAATTAAATCCAATGTTGCTACCTTCTAGCGCTTTTTCCATCCTCACCATGTACAGCATGAATAACAGCGGGGACAAAGGCATCCTGTCTCAGCCCCTTGCTAATTTCAACGCTGTCCTTGCTACTTATTCCTTCCCATTCTATACAAACTGTATTTTCTCGGTATATTTCCCTCAAAAGCTGTATACAGTCGTCACCTATGCCCACTTCTTTCAGTATATCCCACAAAATTTCCTGATTAACGTTGTCATACGCCCCGGTAATATCTAGATAAGCTACGTATAAAGGCCTGTTTTCTATTTTCGATATTCTATACACTGGGTAAGAACAAACAGATTATCCTCTAACCGCCTGTCGATTCGAAATCCATTCTGAAGTTCTCCCAAAATATCATTTTGTTCTACCCACTCTTCTATTTTTAATTTTACTGCCTGCATCGCCAACCTGTATAGCACCGATGTAAAGGTTAGCGGTCTATACGAGCGAATGTTATCCTTTTCTCCCCTGCCTTTATAGATTAAGTTCATTCTACTTGTTCGCCAACTGTCTGGTATTTCCCTCTCCTGTAACACTTTTCTACGGCTTTCAGCAGTGCTTCTTTAGTGTTATGTCCGAGTTCGTTAATGAGGCTGACGGGAACTCCATCTAAGCCCGGTGTAGTGCGCTTGGGAATTTTTCCTTCGGCTTTCTTCCAATTGAAATTCTCTAGTACTACATCTTCGTCGGTTGCACTCCTTTGAGCACTTTTACTCATCGGGGAAATCCCCTGGGCGACCTTTTTAAACGAATCGGCTGTTATCTTTCGGATGTAACCCAGCGCTTCATACCCTTCCAATTGATTTCCTCCTTCATCTACCATATGTTGTTGCATTGTGACAGACTTCCTACCCAGCGCTTTTAGGTGGCTCCAAAATATCCTAGGCGCGGCCTTCTTCTTTTCGCGAACCTCTGTCATCCAGCGTTCACATTCACCTTTAATTTTTGCCTCGACTAATTTCTGCACAATGGATTTTTGCTCTAAATATATTTCCCATATTTGGTTGACTTCGTCCTGTGGCCGCTTCTGCTTTTTTGCTTGTCTGTGCTCCCGTGATGCCTCACGTCGCTTCTCGATCGCCTCCCGGATTTCTTTGTTCCACCAACTTTTTGGCTTTCTCTTTCCTTTCCAACAAATAGTTTTCTTCTCTTTTTCCATTTCTTTTGTGATTATATGTAGCAGCTCACTATACTTCCAGTCTTTACCTGGTAGTTCGTCTACTTTTTCCTCGACTCTTGCGGCTATATTTGTTATTTGTTTGTCATTTAGATACAAGCTGCCAAACTTTGATTCTATGTTCTTATTATCAGTTTTATATCCCATTTGTAATATTATGCGTTTATGATCACTACCCAGGCTGTTAATGCCTTCCTCGTCTATTCTCATGTCTCTAAGTTTGTTATATTCCTTCTGTCATGAGACAGTAATCAATGCTCGATTGCCTGTTTCCGACTTCCCACGTGATCTGCCCCTCACACTTAGGCCCCACGTTAACTATCTCAAGACTATGTTGCTCGCAGAGATCTAGCAATAACTTGCCATTGGTGTCTGAATATCCGTCAAGGTCATGAATGTGAGCGTTCATGTCCCCTAGAAGGATTATTTCGGCATCATGACCAAATTCTTTAATATCGGTGCTTATGCATTTCACTATCTCCAGATTCTTTTCTCTGCAGTTATTCCCCGTCCACGAGTAAGCTACACCTAGCCACGTTTTCTTTCCACCTACTGTGCCCGAAACCCACATATGCTCTGAACACGTTTGTTTCACTCTATCCAATTTTGTTCTGCTATGGATTAGCATTCCAACACCCCCACCTCTCCTTTCGGATGTGATTCTGTTACATCCTTCCCAAATAATTGTCAATATGTGGTGGCTCTTCCAAGCCTCTAAGGTGTGTTTCTGTAACCGCATAAACACCTATCTGTTCCTTGTTTAACTGTTCCTCAATCTCTAACCATTTTGCCTTTTTTCTGCCACCCTGCATGTTTATGTAACTAATTGCAACACGCGCCTTCTCCCTTCTTTTACCTCTTCTCTGGTTTTTCGCTATACTGCCTGTCAAAGAGTCCCCCTGGTTGTTTTCCTCATTACAAGCTACCCTGGGCACCGAAGGGCCCGCGTGCCCCCAAAAAAGCTACTGTGCGTCCTGCCAGTCGCCAGCCCACCTCATGACCAAGCCTCTTATCGAAGTGAATTCTGTCTCTTTGGAAACCGCCCCACCTGTGCACCTCCCTGTTTATATCCACTACCTCGAAGCCCTTCTCTCGACTCATTCGCCATATCTCTTTGTTTGCGACGACAACCGCTCTTTGCAAGCTGATATTTCGCACTGGTACTTCCGGTATTGTGCATACCACTATCTGCACCTGAGGGGAAATGGCGCGCATGTCATCGACCCCTTTCGCCAATGTGGTCGCTAGTTCGGCTGATTCTTCATTCAAGACGTCGTTTAGACCTCGCGCGATTATCACGAGGTTACGTCCATTAGCCTTAGTTGCGAGTTTTGCGCTAGCTTGTCTCATCACTGATCCCAGCCTATGTCCCGGGAACTTCCCTATTAAAACTCGTTTGTCGCCTCTCACCCTTTCCTTGACTGCTTCTGCGCATCTAACTAAATTCGAGTCCCCGGCGATTATCACGTGCTCCGACTCTTCTGCTGGACCGTCCCGCACCTGGCCACTGCCTCGGTTATTAGCGCGTGCCACTGCTGCTTTGTCCCCTCCCCTTCCCAAAACTACTTCGCGGAAGCTGGCTCCTGTGACCCTTGCACCTGTCTTTTCCAAACCTGTTTCCCCCTTCGCGTCTACCACTGTGGGGGTCGATGCCCAGCTGTTCCCGTGGCTTGCTTTCTTGTTCACCATGACTACCTTTGCTAACCCCTCCTCGGCTGACTTAAGCCTTTCCCCCACAGCCATCGTTTTTTCCCGCTCTGTCGCCAACGCATTCTCCAGCTCGGCGATTCTTACCATGAGCTCATTCTGGGCAGCATCATTATTTCCATTTTCGCCTCTAACTCGCATTGCTTACACTTGGCGTCAGCTCCCTCTGTCTTCTCATCCGTACAAACCTCTATTTTCCATCCCATTCCGCACCCTGTACACTTTACGGTCTTTTTGACCATGGCTAGATCGCTCACACGGCGGATTAGATACACTTAGAGTCAAATGCTATCACAAAACTCCGCAAGTATGCTATACTTCAAAGCACATGTGTGCCTTTCAGCCACGTGGCGACCGAACAAAAAAAAAAAAAAAGACCCAGGCGACTGTCACACAGGAAACAGTACAAAATTACAAGCCCTATTAAGCTTCAATCTAGTGGCTTATGTACTCATATAACTAAAAAAACCAGCTCGAATCATGCAAAAAAAAAGAAAAAAACTTATCTGACGCTGTCATTCCGGAGCCCACGAAAAACACGTCCGTCCTCTAGCAGCTCTCCGATCGCAAGTAAGAGCGCCGCGGTGCGGAGAAAAGTGCGCGCCACGCCCACCTCGGGAAATACGCTCTCTCCGTGCGATTGGGACTAAAGCCCCTCCATCGCGTCTACTGCCGCTTTTTTAAGTACCGCCATCTATTGTTCGACGACGACGCCCACTTCCGGTTCCGGAGCTCCGGAAGGAAGTTCTTGAGCCACTTCCTTCCGCTTTTTCCTTCAATCTTGTTTCTGCGAACGCATGTGCACACGCGAGAAAGCACATATTTGCTTCTCCGTTTCGCAAGTGTTGTTGTTTTGAGGTTCGTCATAAACTGCCTGCCGCCGAGCGAGTTTTCGCTCGGTGTTTCTGCGTCGCGAGGGCATGGGCGGGCATGGGGCAGGTGCATCAACCGGAAAAGCAGCAAAAACATCATGGCGGCACTTTGGCTTCCGCTAGGTGGGGAACCGGTGTAAAGGGAGAGGGGGCGGACGAGTTGGCGCTACTTAACCTAGCCGGCGGAAAACGCATGGAGGGGCTTTAATTGGGACGGCCGGAGAAAAACCCGCCGCGCGTCCGCCATCTCGGAGGCCATGCAGTGACGCTGCCACTCAGAAGCCAACGCAACAGATGGCGCTAGTTGTCGATGTCCCGAATTCCAGGAGATGGCTAACGACACTGACATTTTTTTTACACTAAAGTGTTTTATGCCGGGGTCCACCACGGCTCCACTGACGTACTTCCGTCACGGAAATGACGTTTTAAAGTATAAAGTCTAACAGTGGGCAAAGAAAAAAAAACAGAAGAAAAAGTTCCGCCACCGGGAATCGAACTTACCACCCCTCGCTCCGCAGCGCGAAACGATTCGGCCACGGACGGTACGTTCTTCACGATGCTAATGACGAGCTATTTATATAAGTCATCTGCCGGTGGCGGTACTCAGAGATCGGCGTTACAGCGGGTTTACGTTGTCACTAGCGAGATGGCGCGAAGGGCTCGAAGAGCATAAAAGAGCGCGCTTGAAATGTCGTCGCCGCTGCGACGAGCGCCCGCATCTACACGGCGTGGTCGCTCGCGCGTGCGCTTATATCGTGATCGCGGTGATTTGTACGTCTCGTGTTGAGAGCACGAAGGTCACCTTGCTCACTGCAGCGGCCGCTTTTGCGAAAGGAGCGCGGTGCTCAGGCAGAAATAAGTTACAAATGTGACAATTAGTTCGCTCTCACCCTGTGTATGTTCGTTCCGTGCGTCCTTTCTGCTTGAGCAGCGCGTTGCAAGTTTCCAGCTGCTTGCTGTTCTTCGCGTGACATTACAATTTGTTGCCGTAGCATTCATTCCTTCGCCCTTGGGGCGAAAGAATTCGCAGCAAACACTCAACTACGTCTGCGAAGACACGTGTCACTTTCGTGTTATAACGATTCCTGTGACAGAGGGATCAGCCATTTTTTTAACACGAAAGTGTTTTATGCCGGGGTCCACCAAGACTTCAGTGATGTATTTCCGTCACGGAAATGACGTCGAAAAAATGTACACGATCAGATGGCAAGAAAAAAATTTCCGTCAACGCGCTTCGAACCCACGACCGCTCGGTCCGCGACAACATATGCCGGGCGCGCTATCCACTGCGCCACGGTCACAGACTCTAGAGGCGTCACAAACGCACCTTTTATATCTACCACTCTCCCGGTCGGCGGGGTCGTGTTGCCCTCTGGGAGCGGCAAAGTAAAGTAATTCATAATTACTGTGGCCTCCGCGATTAGTACCCGCAACGCGTTACACGTTCGTCCCATTCGGCGCGTTTTCAATAAAAGTGCAATTTTGTCAATGCCTTAACACGCCGCGACGTGGCGACCTTAACGCAAGCGTCGTAAAAGCGTCGGCCTCGCTCATAGCATCACGCTAATCAAACCATAAATAGCTCTGCGACGCGCGCCTGCCTCACCTGGCTGTAACAACACGTCCCCCCCCCCCCCCCCCGATACTTAAGCGCGCACAGACAAGGACAAAGGGAGGTGACGCACAGTATAATCCCTTTGTCCTTGTCTGTGCGCGCTTACGTATCGGGAATGGAAAACCAACTAGCCCAAAAATCAGTGCTCCTTACGTTCCCCCCTACGCGCTTGGCCCGAGCAAAATTACGGCAGGGCTACCGGGGCGGCACGACGCGCTTTGCGTTTCCCTCTTGTGCGGCCGTGGTGTTCAATCAGATTTTAACATGCCGCAGGATAGCGACCAAGTTCTGCGTTCAATATGCGACGCTCTTCTGGCTATCACAACTCGTTCTCTGATTACGCTTTCACCGTTGACTATACAGCTACCACAAGGGTTTGTTTAATCGTTGAACATGGACGTTAGTCGTCGGCATGGAGATGTACCACCAAGCATCAAAGTGGGTGCATTCACGTTAAACGACGCTACAGCTGCCAGACATCATTATACATTGTGCAAACTCTTTTGTATCAACGTACAGTAAACATTCAGTTACTTCTCTAAGGGCACGTTTTAGTTTCGTGTTATTCCGATTCCTATGACGGAGGGGTCAACCATACTTTTTATGTTTCCGCCCGTGTGCTCCAGCGAGCACAGGCGATTAGGTCTACGCATCCCTATTGGTGGATCAGTCACGTGATGGCGCTCGAGCTATCTCGACAAGAACAAGCACGCGAATGCGTCTACGCTAGGGTGTGCGAATAGTGGAATTTCATCTCGAATCGAATTCGAATCGACTAGTGCCGAATAGTGGCCAAAAATATCGAATATCGAATCGAATATCGAATAGTATATTTACACGAAATGTGTACCGCCACTTACGGCAAGACAAAGGAAAAATCAGGGACGCTACGGCGTTCTGACAGCTTCATTGCGCCCTTGTTCGGAAGTGGCTTTTGTTTCAGCTTTTGTGGGCGCGCAAGCATGTTGATAGAAGAGCCACCATTCCAGTCAGCAGCGCCACTCCTAACCTCCTAACAGAGGAGGGCACGGTAGCTAGTTTTCTTTCCCTATGGTCGCGCAATACGGCTCATCTGGCAACGGTACTGTGTTTCATATGCCTGTGTGCTCCGGGCTTAAAAGTCTTCGGGCGCCCGTTCACAGCAGCGTTTTAAGTGCGCGCCGGAACGATGGGATTTTCTGAACTAATGGTGCGGTGTGGCAAGGGCTACTGCCCAGCGTGAACTAATTTTACATGCAAAGTCAATCACCGAGGAAAAGGAAATAGACAACCACCCGTTTGTACCACGAAGTCACAAGGAAATCCATACGGATTTCTCAGAAATAAAGCCTCTTAGTTGCCGACAAGTTTTCGGCAACTAAGAGGCTTCATTTCGAGAAATCCGTATGGATTTCCTTGTGGCTTCGTGCTACAAACGGGTGGGTGTCTATTTTCCCTTTCTGAACCCTTCCGCCACCTTGCGGGATTCCGCAGAACTGATTTGCGATCACCGAGGGTTTCACAGGCCAAATTCATGTCGTTTTACGGCGCTTGCGGGCATATGCGACCGAAGTACGCAAGAAGTCCGCGCCTTCGTTTCTGGAGCGATGTTGTGAAGAACTGGACAGTTTTCTCATGTGTTTTTCTACGTGCGAAAATGACGTAATTCCTTTAAGGTCAACATGCGCTCGCTTTTGAACCAGGATGTCGGTGAAAGTTTAACGAACGGCGACGTTAGCGTTAGTTTTAGCCATCCACCCTAACCAACATAGTGTAGGATGATCAGCGCAACCTTGACTCCCGCAAACACTCACACAAACACTCACTCATCCACCCGAGGAACACACACGACACTCAGCGCTCTGTGTGTTCCTCGGGTGGATGAGTGAGTGTTTGTGTGAGTGTTTGCGGGAGTCAAGGTTGCGCTGATCATCCTACACTATGTCGAATAGCCAACTAGCCCAACAAAAAGTTTTATTGAGCACCCTAACCAAGTTGCACCATTGGCCTTCGTCGCGTTTTAGATATTCGTCCTGTGGAATTATTCGTAACTTCGAATACTAGCTATTCGAAAGTCGAATCGAATTATTCGTTCCGGAACTATCCGATTCGAATGCGAAACTAGAATATTCGCACACCCCTAGTCTACGCGCATCCGACCGTTTTTTCCCCCGATGTTTTCTTCCTTTTAATTGTGTCGGTGCCATGACAATTGTTCGTAGCCACAGTACTGTGCTGCGTACTCAAATGCGTGCGGCGTCTTTCGCTCAAATTCTGATGCCGCTATAGTGTCGTTATCGAAGTTTGCCTTGTGTGGTCCTTCGTTGAAAAGTCTGCAAGAATGGGATTCTTTGCGTCTCGGCGGCTTTCACACATCAGCGATTTCGAAGATCTCGTGGATAAAAGCTTCACTCACACACGATAGGATCGACTTTATGCAAAGGACATTCTAACAATCGGCGCACCACTGTTGCCGATGCTAGATACAATGGAACAAGCATTTACGTAAGAGAAGATATTTTGGGCGCACTATATTTTGTTCTCCTGCTAAATGCCTGCTTGTTTCGATAAGCTGTTCATAAATGACTGCGCCTATGTTTGGGATGATGAGAAAGAAGAAAGGGTGCTGCTAAACAACAAACCAAAAAAACTACGGAAAACCAAATAGTCCGAACACCCGCAGCACCGCACAAAGCAAAAAAATAACATTACTAAATGTGAACGACAGAAGTGTCGTGAATAAGGTGCAGCCACTCGAAGACTTGTTGCTACTTTATGAACCAGATATTGTAACAATCACGGAAACCTAGCTTCCACCAGCTGTACTCGATTAGGAATTCACACCACGTAACTATGCTGTCATCCGAAAGGACAGACCATCTCGTGGCGGAGGCGCGGCGTTGTTAATTTGACGTTCTATTTCGTCTTTATTGCTGCCTCACGGTCCAGACAGAGAGGCGATTTTCTGTAAAAAAACGTGCAATGGTTCAAGCACAGTAGCGGGTCGCGTTTATCGTAGGCCATCCTCTGGTCCCGAATGTATACTTTCCACTCACGATTTTCTTCAGAAACATGTCGGCAGCTCTGCCACCATACCAATGGGTGATTTTAACCTTTCTCATATAAACTGGAGTAGCATGCACCACAGAGGCTTTGTCGATTTGATGTTAAATTTCAATAATAATATCTGGGGTTCAACGTCCCAAAACCACGATATGATTATAAGAGACGCCGTAGTGGAGGGCTGTGGAAGTTTAGACCACCCGGGGTTCTTTAACGTGCACCTAAATCTAAGTACACGGGCCTCAAACATTTCCGCCTCCATCGAAAATGCAGCCGCCGCTGCCGGAATTCGATCCCGCGACCTTCGGGTCAGCAGTGGAGCACCATAACCACTAGACCACCGTGGCGGGGCTTGATGTTAAATTTCAACCTCCATCAAGTTGTTTCATCCCCAACGCGTGTGCAAGGAACAGCCACAAGTATATTGGACCTAATACTTATTAGTAGTCATCTTAACCTCGTCGACGCTCAAGTTGATGCTGTGGAGGGTATTTCGGACCACAGAGTCGACCACAGCTTACGCTTTTAATCAACAGCAACTCATGTTCCGAACTTTAACAAAGCAGACGACGCCAGCGTACTAACCCATTTAGCTCATGAATTTTACGAGTGGTTGGCATTGAATTCTAATCCTGTCACAACAGCAAGTGACCTCTGGCTACGATTCAAGCACACTGTTTCTTACAGCATGAATAACTTCATCCCACTACGGCTTACACGGCCCGAAAGAAATAACCCCTGGAAAACAGGAGAAATTCTACATGCGAAACGAAAAGTTAAACGACTACGGAAAGCAGTAAAGAGAAAGCTTTGCAGTGCGAATGCATGAAAGCTAAAGACAGCTATTTCAGATTTCAAGACTAAAACAAACAAGCAAAAGAGCACTACTTCAGGGTAACGCTGCCGTCATTTATTACTGGTAACCCACAGAGGTTCTGGAACCATTTGCGCCCTAGGAAAACAGGCAGTCGTCATTTATCGTTAGAACAGAAAAGGGCCAAGTCTAATAAATACAACAACTTTTTCCACTCTGTCTTCACAAAAGATAACAGAAAAAATCCCACAGCTTACACCCCCTGATACTTCGGGAATCAATCCAATACAAGTAAGTGACGAAGGAATATTAGTCTTTTGCTGGAACTGGACGGAAGAAATATTCGGGACCGGACGACATTCCCAGTTCTTTTCTTAAGCGATATGCGGAATGGTGCAGCAAATAGATTGGTTTAGTTTTCCGCAAATCTCTCGCCGTATCGAAGCTCCCAGATGACTGGAAAAAGGCTAAAACAACACCGATTCCCAAAGCAGGAAAGAGCGACAATCCTTCAAACTTCAGACCTATATCGTTAACCAGCACATCATGCAAATTATTAGAACATATACTTTTAAAACACTTCACCGTCTTCTTGTAGACTAGCGGCACCTTGTCATCGAGTCAATACGGGTTCCGTAGCAGATTATCGACAACAACGCAACTAACATATGTTGTTCATGATTTGGCGCTATCTATGAACAAGTGCACGAAAACAGATATCGTATTACTAGACTTTTCTAAGGCATTTGATACCGTATGCCACAACAATTAAATGCAAAGCTCCGAAATATTATTGGAGATGGATTACTAACACGTTCGATTGAAGACTTTTTCAACTGGCCGCTCCCAATATGTCCTGTTTTAACAAGTACCGTCACATATCCCACCTGTCACGTCCAGTGTACCACAGGGCTCCGTTCTGGGGCCTTTGTTGTTTATTATTTTTATTATTGACATCACAGAAAACATAACTTGCAACATTAAGCTGCATTATTTACAAAGAAATTAGCAAACATTCAGGTCACCTTGCACTCACTGATTCCTTAAGCATTCTCTCCAACTGGTGCGACACGTGGCAGATGTCGATTAACCACACACAAAAAAAAACAGTATGCATGACGATAACCCGAAAGAAAGGAGCTATCAGTTATGATTAGAGCATTAAAGGCACTAGGCTTCAAAAAGTGAATAAACAAAAATATCTAGTTGTCACGATTGTGTCATATCTCCAATGGGATGCGCACATCTCCAATGTTACTTCGTTTGCTCTGCGCAAGCTCTTTTACCTTCGCAGATGCCTCCGGCTGGCCCCTCAATCTACCAAGGCTTTAGCCTATACTACCTACATTAGACCGGCATTAGAATACGCCAACACAATTTGGTTTTGTTATAGCGTCGCTAACAATAAAAAATAGAAAATTTACAGAGGAAAACTGCAAGATTCATCTGTAACAAATATAAACGCACTGATTCTCCCACAAATATGCTAACAAGCGCTGACCTCCAAACAGCGATTAGAGCAAAGCAAGCGCGCCTGAAATTTCTTTTCCAGCTACTTCACAACTATTATAAAATTGACACATCATTGTACATCCGTCCATCAGAGTCTCGCGTAACCCGGCTCAAACATTCGCACACAATAAAAGAGTACTGTTACCACAATGACACTTTCAAGCATTCTTTTTTTCCGCTTTCTGTCAGGGAGTGGAACTGTCTGGATCCCTCTCTTACTAACGCGAATTCATGATCTCACTTTGTCTCCCAAATAGAAAGTATCCGCTGAATGATACAATATCGCAACCAGCCCCAGATTCATTCATTTCGTCACCATCGAAAGCATATCAGTGGCCAAGTGCTCAGTACAGTGTGTTTTCTGGTTTGCTGTGGCTTGCCTGTGTAGCACTTCATTTCATGTATATTTCTGTAATATATCTATATTACGTTCGTATTGTATATTTGTATATTCATTCTTTTATATTTCTGTATATGATTTCCATATGTATATTTGCATACTGATTGTCAATTAATATTAAGAAACTTACATTGTATAACTTTTTGATCACTCCACTGGATTCCTGCTTTTGTTTTGTTGCACCTGCATGCCGAACCTACATGCCCACCTGCTATTGCCTCGGAAAGAGACTGGCAGTATTGAAAATAAATAAATAAATTGTTGAATAAGGTATTTTAATGAAAGTTTTATTGTTAGCACAAGTGCTCTCCCAGCTGTCCTCCGTTTGCAACCAGTACATTACCTAGGCCTCTGTATGGTTTTCGCCTGTCTGTTTACTGTCATATGTCCTTTGTAATATGCTGCTAAAACGTTCCTTGCTTTTTTTCTTATTTTTTAACTGTCTGCGTCATTTCTAGTATTTACATATCTACATTCCATGTGAGTTCACGGTTATGTCAAGGCGATATTGACGACAAATGTAAAATAATTTGAGCGTGCCTAGAGTATGCAGTGACAAACATTTTGCCTAGGATTTAGTAAAACAGCGAAATTAAATATGCATTATAATAATGGAAATTATAAAAAAATCTTAAAATGCTACGAAGGGAATTTGAAAAACATAATACCAAGTACTCCGTTTTTCTGATGAGCGTCCCCACGAGCCCTTTTATGCTGTTTTCTATCGGCACTGAGTTTTCTTTTGTCTGACCTTAAATACATCATGCTCTATTGTCAAAGCTTTTAGGGGTGCCGCCTGTATCGTGTTTATACAAAGTATTTCACGTAACTGTAACCAAATATTTACAAAGACGTGGTTAACCACAACTGAATAAACCCACCGAAATGGTTTACCGTCATGCTGCTATCGTTAGGGTACTTTTATTGCGCTTAATTTGTAAATAAGGAACATGAATTATTCATGCTTAGTTTCCACAGCGCGACTGGACGCGGACGGAGAAGGAACACGCAAACACACACAGCGCTGTGTGTTTGCGTGTTCCTTCTCCGTCCGCGTCCAGTCGCGCTGTGGAAACTAAGCATGAACAACCAACTAGCCCGCCAACGCACTTTAATGAATTATTCAACATTTCTGATATTCACTAAAGGGCCAAGAGCGTTTCGTTACGTTGTAGAGGGCATTCTAAAACGACCGATCCAATAGGTGACCGGCAAAAGAGCGAGGAGTTGTGGGATGCGTCGTCTGCTGCCGGTTTCCGGTTCAAGCCAAGCCGACGACTAACCGCTCCGCCGTAGGCCTTTCATTGTTCGGCATTCTCGCACGCGGCATTATCCCCTTGCAAAACCATGGTCGGCCGTTCAGCTGTAGGCTTGTCCAACTCGAGCGTTGAAGGCAAACGTAAATAGCAAGTTTAGCATGTGTTTGCTGCGAATATTATATCGAGAACTGAATTCTCGCGCAGGCGCACCGCAGACAGCACCTGTCATGTGATTCGTACCAACCACATCCAGGTAAAGCCCGCATCAGCCTCAGTTGGCACACCATACGCAGGAAAGATAATTTGTGTTGCGGAAAAAGAGGAACCTGCGTATGAAAAGGTGTGGTAATCCCAACTCTCCCTGTTTCACTCGCTTAAGCAGATTAGTTGGACTTCGTCTCTACCTGAGTGGTTGTCGAGGGTAGAGCCCTTGACAGCGCTCAAGGAATTTTAAACTTGTGTCTGTCCAGTAGGACTGTCACAACTTGTTGTCGTTCCTTTCATGTGCCGATTGTTTGATGTACATGTCTAATAATAGGCAATAAAGCAAAAAAAAAAGGAGCGGCTGTGTGGTAGAACACCTGCTTGCCACGCAGATGGTCGGGGTTCGATTCTCACTCGAACCTTAGATTTTTATTATTTATTTTATTTGCATCTTTCTCGATATTTCGGTGACGGACAAGATAATTTTTCGCTCACAACCAGTGACACCGACGCCGACACCGGAATTTCTGCGGAACGAGCTCTTTAACGCTATCGCGTTAAACTATCCTCACCTTTCGTAGCTTGTGGTGCTTGTCAGCATTGCAGTCACGGTCAACCAAAACACAAAATCATCTTCTAAAGCGCTGACACTGCTGAAACGTGGATGGAGAGGTACACTCTTTTTAAGGCGGAAGAAAAATAATAACTAGGGTTTAACCTCCCAAAACCACGATATGATTAGAGCCACGCCGTAGTGAAGGGCTCCGCAAACTGCGACATTCTGGTGTTCTTTAACGTGCACTGACATCGCACAGTACACGGCCTTTAACATTTCGCCTCCATCGAAATGCGACCGCGGCGGCCAGGATCGAACTCACGACCTTCGGGTCAGGAGCCGAGGACCGTAACCACTGCTCTACAGCTGCGGACGGAGCGGAAAAACAAAACCGTTCGTGCCGCTGCTCACCCGTGCGGTGTGTCGAATGGCAAGCCACCGCATCCCACAGTTACCTGCGATTGCTCATTTTACGGGTCACCTATTTTCTGTGGAAACGTACATGCTGCGTAGTGATTTTTTTTCCGGGGTTTAACGAAAGCCGGAGAAATATGACCACGGCACTGCTCTCGTGCGCTACCGTATTGCAGCGCTCTCAAACGTGCTTCGAGCGAAACAACGGCGCGTGCACCGTGGCGCGAAATGAGCGGCCGCTGCTCTAGGGAGAACCGGTCAAGTTTCGATGGATGGATGCTATGAGCGTCCCCTTTATAACGGGGCGGTGACATGTCTGCCACCAGGCTCGAAGGATAAAAAAAGAAAAAAAAAAAAAAAAAAAACTTCCTTGTTTCATGTTGTCCTAATGCCTTATCTACATTGATTAAATCTATGTTATTATAACAAAAAATATAATTCACAGTCCATCTCTCTGCCTCTTAAGGCAGAATAACCTTTTTTCCCCCAATTATTTATTTTTGTACTTTATCTCTACTTTCTGCCACCATACTCTAACCGTCTCTTACTTATTTCTATCGCGGGCGTGTTCAGCTTTCCATTGTTGTCCCTAAAACCCAAGGCTTCATGTAGACTCGTGCCCACACGTATACCTGGGTGAATATCGCCACATTCAATCAGTACATGTTCCATCGTTTCCTTAGTTCCCCCGCAGCATGTACATAGTTCTTCTTCGTTACTGAATCTCGCTTTATAACTACGCGTTCTCAGGCAGCCCGACCTTGCTTCAAACAGTAAAGCGCTTCCCCTTGAATTATCATAAAACCTTTCCCTCCTTATTTCGTTTTTTCCTTTTCGGTAGTTACTCAGAGCCGGCTTTCTTTTCCATCGCTGTCATCCAATAAGTCTTCTCCGCTCTCTGACCTTCCGCTTAATGCTCCCTTTGCCATATCGCCCGCATGCCAGCCGTATATTTACTGGTGAGCCTCCTAGTTCTTTTCTCCACTGCGTGTCAACGCTTTTTCTATACAAATACCTGAAAACCTTCTCTGCCCATCTACTCTTCTTCATTTTCCTCAGCCTCTCTTCGAATCTCATTTTGCTCTGCGCTTCCCTCACTTCAAAGCCTGTCCATCCCATATCACCCTTCACCGCCTCATTTGTCGTCTTCCCGTGAGCGCCCAAGGCGAGGCGGCCCACCGTCCTTTGATTTACATCCATTCCTGATTGCACCTCTGACTTCATGCACACCACTGAGTTCCCAAATGTAAGCCCCGGAACCATCACACCCTTCCACAGCCCTCGAAGCACCTCGTACCTATTGATCCCATAAAGCTCTGTGCTTCATATTTGCAGCATTCCTCTTTCCCTTTGCTACCGATGCTTTCTCTTGTACCTCCATATATCTATCCCCCTCATTTACCCATACTCCGAGGTAGGTACTTGTACTCGCTTACCCTCGGTATTTTTTGGCCCTGTATTAAGACCGTATGGTCTCCGTGATCATTGAATATCATCAATCCACATTTTGTTGCACTAAATCCTAGTCCTAGAGCCTCACACTCCCTTCCGCATATATCTGCCAGTCGCTGTATATCAGTTTGCCTGCCGACGCCAGCGCTTGCCATTCCCCTGCCGGCAAAAGCGTACAACTGCAGAGTGGTACGACCCCTCCGCTCCCTTTCGTTCCCATGCATTTGCGGAGCGCGCGCTGCACGTGAAACTCCCCTCGTTCGTCGATGTCACCCCGACAGAAAGGGGGAGCTATTGCTGCGTCTTAAGCTGTCACAATGGCCATGCAAACACGACGGGGTCGGCTCCACCAGTGCAATTATACCGATTCCCAAACAGTGGCACAAAAAAAGCAGACGACAGGCATGGATGCGAAGCTCACGCTTGAGTGGGCACGACCACGACAACTACGAAAAAAGAAAAAAAAAAGCATTAGCCGTTGTTGCACGTCCGTGTTGTTGTTGTTTTTTTTTTTTTTGCAGATACAGTCAACTAGTTTTACTGAGTGTGCAGGTACAGCCCGTACAACACGGCGCAGTTTTGACAGCAATTGGCTCTTCCCCCCGGAGATTGCACACAAAAAAGTTTTTCTGAAAGCTGGGCGCTCGTCATTCCCTATTATAATGCTATGTCACGTTGATAGTACGCACGCTGTTCGTGAACTCGGAGTACCGGCTATGAGAACGGCGAATGCAAGGAAGGACACGCGAGATAGATGTCAATTTTCGTTGCGGGTAAGAAAGAAGTCCAAAATAGACCATTTATTTTTAGAGTGTTGCGTACCGCACGACAAATCGAATGTTGCTAGTAAATTAAGTATCCCAGTGTAGTAGTCACGCGCCAGGGCCGCTTAACCTAAAGCACAAGAAGCGGCCTTACCCATGCATACAGTAACAAACATAGAGAGTACGGGAACAACAGAGCCAAATAACAGGTATATAATTATGAACGAACAGAACATTGTGCTAACTCCACGTCGTAAACAGCGTCGTCTTCACTTGCGAAATGCACTTCGCGCTGACGAGGACGGCGTCGTTGCTATCACTTGCTCCGCATTTGCTACATGTGACTGAGCAGACGCTGATCTCTCCCAATTGCTGCCACGCGGCAGAATCGTGTACATCCTAACGCGCGGCGACGCGAAATTCTCAAAAACACGTGCAGAACGCGTGCAGGTGCGAGCAAGCAACGCGTTTCAGGCAGGTTTGAAGGGGACCAGCGGACGAGTAACCATCGAGTAACCAGTTTTTTCCCAACATTGACTGACAGCGCCCGGCACTGCAGCGCCTCCCACGGCGTGGGTCTCCTCTCTAGGCAGTGGCTCCAGTGCCTCCAAATTTCTGATGGCCGCACACGGCCAACAAACGCCATCGTTCCTGAGAAGCGATAGGCCACGGTCCGCGCGCCGTTTGTTTCGCTCGAAGCCCGTCTGAGAGCGCTGCAGTATGGTAGCGCATGAGCACGGTCACGTGGTTTAAAAGAAGGGATCTAGACACCGACCAAAATGATTTAAGTATCTTATCGGATGCAATAATTCCGGAAGAATCTTGTCTCTGTATATCTCAAGTACTTCTTGCGCGAGTATCTGGTATCGTATCACGATACAAATTCGAGATATCTTTGCCCAGACCTGGCCGTAGGGCATTTTTAAGGCCGTTCGCTGATTTTGTCGAGCATCAGAAATTGCGCCCAAGCACCGTGTATGCGTTGCCGTTTTTGGTAATTTTAGTCTGTGTGGTTTTTTTACTTATACACGAGGACGAACGAGAAGAAAGGACACACGTGTGCGCAAACTTGCCTGGGCATGTTTGTTCACATGCGACGCCTGTCGTCTCGTTCGTGCTGTTGTATCATTATAGCTCATAAAAAGAATGATTCCATGCCAACTAGCCCCCGCCTAAGCACTGTGGAACGTTATTTTTAGTTCTTTAATTGTCGCGTGAGCCTTTGCTGTGAATATACTTGTGTTCGGGTCTCGAACGCCAGAGTCGGAATAAGACGGCTGCGCAAGCCACTCCAGCATATGACTTTCACGCGTCTGTAAAAAAAATTTGTGCACGAGTATTTATGCTGCAGTACAATGACGTAGATCTGGATATGTGCAACAGAGGCATGATTCGGGACACCAACAACTGACAACAGCCCATAATGTGCCGCTGCCAGGGCGGGACCTGTTTTGCGCGAACCATCAGACGGTGCTGAAGGGGTGGGACTTCCATTTCTTCCACAAGAACTCTTACACGCAGTGAAAAGGCTCTCTCCCTTCAGGACGACTTTCGAAAAGACATAAGCATGAGAAGTCATTTATGGTGAGATATGTGGGATGTGCACTCTTTGCACTCATATTCAAAAAATACACGAAGGCCGTATGTGCCCTTTGCAAGTGAATTGTCTACTCGTTCGATTCAACGCAAATACTTTCTAAAGGGCTCGTTCGAAAGGCAGCCGTAGAAAGGCGAATGCCGGGATGTTGGACAAGATCCAGGATCTTCAATGTGCTTGTGTGGCAGAGTGGTAGACTATTGCCCCGTAGTCTTGTGTGCGTCTTGTACAGATTAAAGCTGCTGCGGGGCCAGTTGGCGAGAATGCATGCCTTGTTCGCGCTGCCAGGAACTGGACGACTTGACACGGAAATGGACACACACATGGTGAAGCGCGCTTCACCTTTTCCTTGTCAAGTAGTCCATTTCTTGGCAGCGTGAACACGCCATGTACAGATGTATGAGAATTTTTCTGCGCCTGCCCCATGTTGTACGTTTGTGTCTAACATTAGGCTTAAAAATTATGCTCCATTTTCACAGGTAGACGCTGACCCTGCAGGTCAATGTCGGATCGGGGTGCAGGCATCTCTTTCTAGAGAAAAGGACACAGGTGCTCTTTTGTAGATTAGGGATGAAGCCGTTTACGTCTGCCCATTTGGCCACCTTGTTTAGCCAACCTGAACGTGCCCCTCACACGTTGCAAGATAGCACGACTTGAAACCTATCTGTATCATCGACATTCACGTTAAAGAGACAGGGAGTGCAAACACGGACACAAGAGAGAAGTCACAAACGCTGGCGTTTGTGGTGTCTTGACTGCTTTTTTGTTTGCATTCCTTTGTCTATTTAACGTGGATACTTACCAACTAGCTCAGCCCACTGTTGTTTAAATCATCGACATATGTGCAATAAAGCATACTGTGTAGGATGCACCGACGCAGGCAATTTATTTTTTATTGAAAAGTGCACAGCTGAGCACACCTGACACTGGCGCTCCAGTTTCCTGCAAAAATGGTCTTGACAAAACACTGCCCACACGCGGTTGCACAGGTTACATTCCATTACACGTTAACATTCTGCCACGCACGTTTAAGTGCCGGAGATCTCTAAAAATTTGGAACCACCACGCTGCCTTATACATATCGAGGAACAAAGAAAGGAAGAACTCTTCGTGGACAAAGGCTTCACGTACTTGTGCCTCAATACGTATTTAGTGGTCAGACGTGGATCGAAACTCTCGAAACACGCACTGATATGGGTGAAGCAGTTTACTCCATTTTAGGAGGCGACGGTTTATTATTATTTCGAACGCTTTACACCGGCAGCTTGTTAGTGTTATAGTGCTGGAAGATAATTCCTTTTCCTCATTCAAGATAGGAATTACAACAGCCTCTTTCCAAGCCGGGCGGACTTTACCGGAAGACTATACAGCGTCGTAAAGGAGAAGGAGGGATTTTGTATTTCAGAGCGTAGCTCTTTGAGCATGTCATATATTATACGGATGGCACGAGGGCCAGATTTTTTTACAAAAGTTCAGTGGTGGCTGGTGTTCAGCTAAACGGAGTGGTTCGTTGTATGATTAATGTTTTACCATTTATGCTCTCACTTTTCCTGTACTATCCGTGTTTCGTTACTTTGGAAGGTTTTGGAGTAATGTGACGAACTGGAGACATGCTCTAAATATGCGCCCAGGAAATTAGCTTCCAAGGTGTGTCCGTGTGTGTTCGCGAGAGTAAATGAAGATATCTGTTACCCTACTCAAGACGTTCTATACGTTAGCCTCACTTGTGTAGGAATTGATACTTGACGTAAACCTCTGCCACCTACATCTCCAAGCCTGCCGGCGCGTTCTCCTACCTTGTGGTTTTGTCTGTTTAAAATTGATTAGACTTTCGGCAGTGGGAGAAACACGCATCCGTACTCATTCATTCTTCAATTTTTTACGACACTCGTCGTTCCCCAAAGGACACGGAGTTTGCAGCGACTCCATTTTATCTTGAGATGCACTTCAAAGCAGCCTGAAGCTTGCGAAATATTCAAGAATAGCATCTATACCCCATGAGGACAGATAACTCCATGAAATACAGCAAGAGTGCGGTATTTCGGCTCCACCGACCTTCCATCGAGGGACGTAGGATAGAAAATTGTTGAACGCGATCGGGAAGTAATCACTACAATAAGGATTTTACAGGCAAGCTCTGTACCTCTACCCTCCAACGATTTCGTCTCCGTGGGAAGAAGGACGCGTGGGCAAAAAATTGGCCGCGTATCTGCGTGCTTCGCTGCAAATGTCGTCTAAACACGATAGAAGAGGCGCTGCGTGAGATATGGACGCCATCTGGCAATACGTCAGGAAACATGAGTGCTGTGTTGCGGGCTGGTAGTCCCGGTGCAGCAGCAGGCGAAGACCGGCGGTGGCCCACGCGACCGGCGGAGACGCCAGCCAGCCCGAACACGCGGTTTGGTGCGAAGCGCCGAAGCAGAAGAACGTCCGCACTCAACGAGTACAACAGTGTGTAAAATTGGGCTAGTTGGCTTAACTTCATTGTTTAAACAGCGCAAAAAGACGAATACACGAGAAGGAGGACTACACAGGACAGGCGCTGGACTAACAACTGTTGGGTTTATTGAGCAGAAAAGAATAAATACACGTAATCCGACTGCGTGCGCATCATCGCATTACAGATAATTGTCACTTCTTTCAAGCAGGCTAAATTCGCAGTCATGCAGACAGATAGATGGGGTGGAAATGCAAACATCATTGTTGTACTTAATGTGAAAGGCTTCTATGATTTCACGAGACCTTTGGTCAACGTGCCTGAAGATGATATGCGTGCGATTAAACAACGGTTTACACCCACAAGAACGACAATGAGCAGATAAATGTGAAGTAGGTGTGCCTTTTAAAGTGTTATTGTGCTGGCGTAGTCTCTCGTTAAGGCACCCGTCTGTCCAATATATTTCTTTCCACAAGTTAGCGGGATGTCATACACTACACCACATGCACAAGATACATATCGGGTACGATGATTGACAGAGCACCAATTTCTCCGTGACTGGCCATTCTTCTTCCTGTCTATCGCGGCACAAGCTCTTCCAACCTTACCACGCGCAGAAAAAACAACATTTACGTCATAGCCCTTAGCAATCTTCTTGAGCCTATGCGAGAGCCCATGGACATATGGGATCACAGCAACATTCTTTGGCTTTTTGGTGGCGTTGGTGCGCTGACCAGTTCGAGATGCGGACATTTCGTCTCCGTGGGAAGAAGAACGCGTGGGCAAAAAATTGGCCGCGTATCTGCGTGCTTCGCTGCAACGGGTGCCTGCAGACGGGTGCCTGCCTTAACGAGAGACTACGCCACACAATAACACTTTAAAAGGCACACCTACTTCACATTTATCTGCTCAGGTCAGACATGTTGTTATGTCTGACCTGTTGTTCTCTGAAAAAGCAGCGTGTGCAGTTACAAAGAACTTCAAGCCTGTGTCAGTCAATCCTGCTCGTGTTAAGAGGCCGTATCCCTCTTGCATAAGATGGGTCTTGAGTGTCTCGCCTCTTTGGTTGATAAAGCTAAAGAAGACAGACTCAGCATTTTCTTTAGCGCCAAGACGCACAAGTTAACGATTCCTTTCCGCTCCATTGTTACTGAACGCCATTCCTGGCAACAAGTTGTTTCCAGCTACCTCCTAAGGCACCTTTCCTCACTCAGAATAGAAGATCCCTTCCTTATCCCTAGTTCTGACCATGTTACTAACTACCTGAGCTCCCAAAACCCTGCTTCCTGTTCCGTGGCAAGTTTTGACGTAGAGGACCTCTTTTACTCTATGCCTCAGGACAAGCTCATGACGGCTGTAAAACATTGCATAACCGAGCATAACGATGAACTTGCGTTCAGGAACAAGTGCGGCGTGTCGGCGGAGGCCTTCTTGGAACTGCTTAGTTTCTATCTAAAAGCAACTTTTGTTACGTGGGAAGGTGGTGTGTATGTTCAGAAATCAGGCATATGCATTGGATCAAAAGTTGCACCTGTCCTCAGTAACATTTTTCTATCTGCTGTTGACCGTGCTATAGATAAGGAGGTGCAGGGATTAGTAACTAGGTGTTTCGTTACGTCGATGATTTTCTAATCATCCTCCCGAGCAACGCTGCAACTTCCCGACTTCATGAAGTGATGAATATTTTCAAAGACAATGCCCTTGGTTTACGCTTCACGTCTGAATTGCCAAACAATGGTGTCATTCAGTATTTAGACCTGTGTTTGTATGCTGAGCCGGAGCATCTATGCTGGTGCTTTTCGCCGCGCTCAAAGAAATCGCTCCTTAGTTATTGTTCTGGGCATTCAAAGATAGTTAAAAACGGCATTGCCTACAATTCGCTAAACTCGGCACTTACAAAGTCGTGCTATCATAAAATTGAAGTCAGCTTTAAGGAACAATTAGCTAGGCTAAAGAATGCTGGCTTTCCTGTCTCAACCCTATCGTCCATTTCGCTGAAGTTGCTAAAATCATTAAAACTGTCCGCATCTCGAACTGGTCAGCGCACCAACGCCACCAAAAAGCCAAAGAATGTTGCTGTGATCCCATATGTCCATGGGCTCTCGCATAGGCTCAAGAAGATTGCTAAGGGCTATGACGTAAATGTTGTTTTTTTCTGCGCGTGGTAAGGTTGGAAGAGCTTGTGCCGCGATAGACAGGAAGAAGAATGGCCAGTCACGGAGAAATTTGTGCTCTGTCAATCATCGTACCCGATATGTATCTTGTGCATGTGGTGTAGTGTATGACATCCCGCTAACTTGTGGAAAGAAATATATTGGACAGACGGGTGCCTGCCTTAACGAGAGACTACGCCAGCACAATAACACTTTAAAAGGCACCCTACTTCACATTTATCTGCTCATTGTCGTTCTTGTGGGTGTAAACCGTTGTTTAATCGCACGCATATCATCTTCAGGCACGTTGACCAAAGGTCTCGTGAAATCATAGAAGCCTTTCACATTAAGTACAACAATGATGTTTGCATTTCCACCCCATCTATCTGTCTGCATGACTGCGAATTTAGCCTGCTTGAAAGAAGTGACAATTATCTGTAATGCGATGATGCGCACGCAGTCGGATTACGTGTATTTATTCTTTTCTGCTCAATAAACCCAACAGTTGTTAGTCCAGCGCCTGTCCTGTGTAGTCCTCCTTCTCGTGTCTTCGTCTTTTTGCGCTGTTTAAACAATCAACGAGTACTCTCCACACACCCTATTATTTACACGTTGCTTGGGTAAAACAGGAATGCCAGAGCGGCGTCCCATGGCATTCGTACAGTGCAATACTGAACCGAAACCGAAACACAACAATGAGCTTGTGCAGAGGGCACAAGCTCATTGTTGCACTTATATAGCGGATAATGTGGACGGGATGACCGCCGCCGTAGCTCAGTGGTAGAACATCGGACGTGTTATACGAAGGTCGCAGGTTCGGTCCCTGCCGGCGGCAAATTATCTTTTCGTCCACTTTACTTTCTTCACACTTTATCCTAATTGCAATAACATCCCCTATACTTTCACATAATTGAACCGAAACCGAAACACAACAATGAGCTTGTGCAGAGGGCACGGAGGGAGGCAAGTTTCAGCGCAGCTTAAGAAACTAGGGTCTCTAGAATTACGTATCTATGTATTTTCTATTAAAGGAACACCGCACCTAATACTTACCTAGTGATGTTGCGCCTCAGATATGCGTAATGTTTGCTTTTTGATCAACAATGTACACAAGTATGAACCTAGTCAGCCGTTCAAGATGGCTGGCCCTTGGGCAAGTGGTTCAACTTTGGCCGAGTGGCTGAATCGAGTGACGTGCCGACAAACACAAAGACAGAAAGACAGACCAAATTTCGGCGTTGAAGTTCCCCAAGAAAGACTATCGTCTTCAAAAACAAATTCCAGGCCCCTAAACCACCAACAGACGCTCGCGCTCGCATGCTCTTCTGCTAGCAGATGCGCGCGCTCCTTGCGTTTTCACCTCAGACACCGAAGAAGGGCATTCGGAGCTGTCGACAGGTGAGCCGACGATCGCGTTCGCTGTAGACTCGTGCCGCGGCTGCTACATAAAAAAAAACAGGTGCGGCCTGCTGCGTGGCCCCGAAACGGTGTCTGGGGCCTAGTTCTCCTTGCGCCCGCTCTGCCGCCACCGCTCCGGTACAGCCGTTCACAGAGTAGGGATGGTCAATTAAAATTTTTAATCGATTAATCGTTAATCGTTAATCGATTTAGCCTTTAATCGATTAATTGCTTTCTGTGGAATACTTTAATCGATTAATCGATTAATCGACATTTTTAATGGGTGCTTTAAAACCGATATCTCTGTTTGAGAGGCATCGTTCGTGTTTAATATGGGCCCAAATCTTTTCATTAGACGCTGACGATCCGAAATTCCCACTTTCGAAAGTGTCGACGACGGGCCCCTTGTGTGCAGTGTGCGAAAATTCACACTTTCGCACACTGGACACAAGGGGCCCGTCGTCGTTGGTTGATGTCGCGGATTCAAGCATCTGTGGCCATCATCCCTGGACTATTCGGCAGCAGGTCGTATTTTTCGAAGCATGCCTACTCGAGCTCATCGAAACCGGAGGC
Source organism: Rhipicephalus sanguineus (assembly GCF_013339695.2). Taxonomy (NCBI): domain Eukaryota; kingdom Metazoa; phylum Arthropoda; class Arachnida; order Ixodida; family Ixodidae; genus Rhipicephalus; species Rhipicephalus sanguineus. The sequence goes on along the minus strand of NW_023615517.1, from coordinate 501,916 downwards.
GCGTTCGGGGACCACACTGGTTGGAAAGTCGCAGTTGAAACATGCAGTGTGGCGGAGGGTGAGGAAATCCCGAGAAAGGTAAAAGAGAGACGAGGAGAAATTAAAATACGCTCGCTCTAGTAAGCAAGTCATCTTTTCTCCGTTTGTCTGTTAGATATTGTGGAAGCCCTACATAATACTACAATTGCGGACTGACGCGATCTTTTTCTTGAGGTCACCTATGCAGATATTACACAGAAATATACTGGCCTCAAACAGACCATCCGTACAGGCAACTGCGGGAAATAGAAGGAAGATGACATTTAGGGGCTCGTTTCTCTTTGTTAGACACAATATTAATTAAACTAAGATACAATATTGCCAAGAAAAAGTATAGGGGGTGTTTTTGTAATAATTGGGATAAATCTGAAGAAAGTGAAGTGGACGGAAAGATAACTTGTCGCCGGAAGGGACCGAACCTGCGACCTTCGAATTACCTTTAGGGGCTCGTTTTTCTTGTTAGACACAATAATAATTAGAACTAATAGACAATAATGCGAAGGAAAGTATAGGGGAGGTTAAGGGTGTATGACAAAGAAAAACGAGCCCTTAAAAGTCACCTTCTTTCCCTCATTCATAGCGAGGGTCTTGTTCTGGCAGACTTGGTGCCTTCAGGTAGTATGCGAGGGATTATTGGTCAGCTGCCAGCTCGTAAAAAGTTCACTTGCTACGTGACGCCAAAAGGCAGAAAAAGAGTGTTCCACACTCGCCGCCATGGCTGTGATCGGCGCTGACTAACACTCCTAGGTTTAAATGCACATGTGTACCCTATGAAGTGGACGGGGTATGACCGCCGCCGTAGCTCAGTGGTAAAGCATCGGACGCGTTATCCGAAGGTCGCAAGTTCGGTCCCTGCCGGCGGCAAGTTATCTTTTCGTCCACTTTACTTTCTTCACATTGATATCCCAATCAGTACAAATAACATCCTGTATACTTTTCTTGGCATTATTGTCTGTTAGTTCTAATTAATATTGCGGGAAATAAGAGTGACATGAGTTTCTGCCTCCCGGCTAGAAAAAACAGCAGCTGCGCCAGTATACTCCGCAGGTATACCTGATCTTTGCCGTAACACGGCGCCACTCACACCTTTTCAATTGTGCGTACATCCTGAACTGTGAGCGCTATCTAGTGTACCAGACATTACAGCATAAATTGCGCGACTGTCCTTTCTCGTCACAGCAGAAGACGGGGGCCTCTAGCTGAAAGCTGTATTTCTCCCTAAATATGCGACCATTCAGTATTACTAAGTGCTGCAAGGTCATTTCTTCAATAGTAATGCACTGGATGCTAGACGTTCGGTAAACCGACGCGTAAAGTTGCGGATTACATAAAGGGTCTATAAGGGCCTTTTCACAATTCGCGAGTGCGCATTCCTGCACTACATTTTCTCTCACTAATGGCAGCAACTTTCGTGCTTCAAGAGAAGACGGGTCGTAGTTGCACGTGCTGGCGTTTGTCTATTATGCGTGTTCGTGTCAAGAGAGCCGCGTTTACACTTTCCGCGTCCCAGCGCAAGCAAACCACGCTTGAACACTCTGAAGAAGTGACTAGCTGCCATTAATTGGGCTAACATCGTAGGAAAGTTAGCTACACAATTGTGAAAATGGCATATATACGCTATAAGACGACAGTTGGGCTAGTCGGTATACAGCAAATAAAAGATGGTTACTAGCGTCGTTGTCCTTTTTACGCTAGCAAACGTATCCTATTATGTATATACGGATTACCTAATCATCTCCCTCATCGTACTTCACTCTTTTTGCCCCGTTGCGTTTTCCCCGGTGCAGAGTAGCAGGCAGGGGCGTACTAGCTCAGGTCACCCTCTCTGCCTTATAATACATTTTCTCTCTCTGTTTCATTGGTAAACAATATTTTATTTGCTAAAGAGTAAAACAGAACGGCACTAAGAACCAGCGAGTAAATAAGCAGCGCATATTACAATGCCGCACTTACACAAGAAACGAGTAAAATCTGAGGGTTGAATAAAATACAAAGAAAGTTGCGATTGACACTACAGGTGACGAAAACTACTCGTTTACCAAATGTAAGCAGACATGCGTTTATGTGGCAACACGATGAAACAGCACGGTAAAAAACAAACACGAATAAAATAAGCTACAAGATGATGCGCTGGCACGTATGAAATTTACAGAAAAGAATAAACTTCTCTTTTGAAAATTGGCGAATCCACGTGCTGCTTACTTTCTCAACAGTCCCCTTTTGTTTTGTTTCATGGGGTTGCTGCTCCGAACCACTTTTTTTACTGAGCGAAGAAATGTCAGTTGCCCGAGATGCTCGGGCGACAACCGACACCTCCTTTGGGTCGCTACACATCCAGCATGCGAAAAAAGGCGCTCGGATGCTACTGACGTTGCAGGAATTGGCAAATGCTCCATTGCAACGTCAAAAACATGATCTAGGCCAGTTCGCATGCTGTGCCAAGTCTCAAGTGGGTTCGGGTTGGTGCGGCGATCGACTACAGGGTTACTATAGTATGTCTTGAACTGAGAAGCCATTTAGTTCATCGGATCGTACTCCAGTGCAACGCAATTGCGTAGAAGTGCGCGATCGACGGCATCCCAAATAGAACCAGAAAAAGTAGTTGTATTTGGCTTTGCAACTTCCTGCGTCTAAGGATATCGTTCAGAGCTAGCGTCTCAGGATAGCGCGCCTCGCAGTCATGCGCTCCGGCCAAGGGGCGAGGTTGGGGGCGGGAGTGGGGGATGCCGTAATCGATTAATCGAATAGTTTTAATCGATTAATTCGATTAATCGAAAGGCACAAATCAATTATGATTAATCGATTAATTGTGGACCTTTAATCGATTAATCGATTAATCGTTCATCGATTTTACCATCCCTATCACAGAGAAGCGCTTCGACAGTCGCGTTTGTACGCGCGACAGTGGACTTCAATCAGGCCGTAGATAACGCGTTTTATAGTTGCACATTACAGGTTGAATATTGAAGTCGTTATTAAAAGTGCCGATTACCCCACATATTTGAATAGTTCGCCTTAGGAGTACCAATGTTTTGTAGAGTGGGCCTTAATACTCTCCATGAATACTGCCCGTTTGACTCACCTAAAATGAAAAAGTATTTATGAGAACCAACAGGCAATTATGTGAAAGTATAGGGGATGTTATTGCAATTAGGATAAAGTGTGAAGAACGTAAAGTGAACGAAAAGATAACTTGCCGCCGGCAGGGACCGAACCTGCGACCTCCGAAAAACGCGTCCGATGCTCCACCACTTAGCTACTGCGGTGGTCATCCTCCCGTCCACTTTATGCCGTATATATGTGCATTTAAACCTGGGAGTGTTAGCGCCAGTCGCAGCCATGGCGGCGATTGTGGAACACGGGTTTTCCACCTTGTGGCGTCACGTAGCACGGAGACTGCCTGAAGGCAGACTTGATGCCTTCAGGTAGTATGCGAGGGATTTTCGGTCAGCTGAGAGCTCGTAAAAGATCACGTGCTACGTGGCCCCAAAAGGCAGAAAAAAACACTCGCCGCCATGGCTGCGACTGGCGCTGACTAACACTGCCAGGTTTAAATGCATTTATATGCCGCATAAAGTGGACGGGAGGATGACCGCCGCCGTAGGTTAGTGGTAGAGCATCGGACGCGTTATTCGAATGTCGCAGGTTCGGTCCCTGCCGGCGGCAAGTTATCTTTTCGTCCACTTTACTTTCTTCACAGTTTATCCTAATTACAGCTAATAACATCCCCTATACTTACTTTGGAATTATTGTCTGTTGGTTTTCATTAATATTGTGTCGAACTAAGAAACGAGCCCTTAAAAGTAATCGTCTTTCCAAAATGAAAAGTTGAAGTTGAAGTTATTCAAAATATATACATTTTGATATACATTCGTTTTGGATTGTGATTGAACAATCAGAGGTCCCAAAGTAAGAACTGTCAGGGGGACCTCCTAACAAAAATTTAACAGAGGATTAGTTCAACAATCAGCAAACAGTGGCGAAATTGCAGCAAAATATAGAAAAAAGTGTGCGAGAAAAAAAGTATGGCAACATAAGTAATAATGACAATTTGATAAAAACAAAGAAATCAAAAGAAAACAATAAAGTCACAAATCGTTTAACAATTCAATTTTAAGACGTTTACAAAATGAGTGCATTGTGCATGATTTCAAATCAAAAGGTAGCTCGTTCCACAGTGTTACACATGAAAATCTTGTCGTCATTCGACCATAGTTTGTACGTACTTTAGGTAAAAGTAGATTACGGTTAGTTGAAAACCTTGTGTTGTTGGTATTAACAAAAGTGACATCAGAGAAACTAGAAATGTATAATTCATGATTTAAAACACGAAACATGATTATTAGGATTTTGTGGCTAACAAGTTTACGCAAAGGCAAAATGCTTAGGCTGCGAAAAATGGGGGCTGATGGTGATGAAAATGGGTTGAAAGTGATAAGTCTTAAAGCTTGCTTTTGTAATCGTTCAAGATGACCTATATGCGACCAATACGTGTTTCCCCATGATGATAGGCAGTACGACAGATGGCTGTGAATAAATGCGTAATATAAGGAAAGAAGGATTTCGGTTGAAAAGTAAGGCCGTGTTTTGATAATCACTGAATACCGAAAGACACTTTTTGAGTTAAGGACTGAGCATGCTCACTGAATTTCATATGTTTATCTAATATTACTCCAAGAAATTTTGTGGAAGCAGATGTATGAATGAAGTGTTCATCAAGTGTCACCGCTAATGAAGAGATGTTCGGCAATAACTGTGGGGAATGAAAGACCATGAAATTAGTCTTCGATGGATTGATACGTAATGCATTCGATTCACACCATGAATGAACGTTATTTAGGTCGATGTTTAGTGAATGTTGTAGTATGAGTGGGTCCTTATGGGCGGTAAAAATTGTAGTGTCATCAGCGTAGAGAAGAGCATTAGTGTGTTTCAAACGAAGTGGTAAATCATTTATAAATAACAAAAACAGGAGGGGTCCCAGGATCGATCCCTGTGGATCGCCAACGTTAGTGATTTTGTGGAGATGAGAATGATTCATTTATTTGAACAACTTGCGTTCAATCAGTAAGATAGCTTTTAATCAGCTGTAAAGGTGGTCCAGATATGCCATAACAGTCAAGTTTATGAAAGAGAATGTTGTGATTATTTGTATCAAAGGCTTTAGTAAAATCAATGAACACGGCTCCAAAAAGTAGGCCTTCATCAACTGCCAATTTAACTCTACCAGTGAAAGTAATTAGTGCAACTTCAGTCGAAAAACCTGGACGGAAGCCAAATTGGTCATCAGATAATATGTTAAATTTGTATAAGTATTTCATTAGGCGGTTGTAGATTAGTTTTTCAATTACTTTACTAAAGAAAGGTAAAATGCAAATTGGGCGATAGTTGTTAGAGCATTCGCGATCACCTTTCTTAAAAATCGGGATAATTTTACCTGCTTTTAGGCTATGAGGAAACACAGCAGCAGAGAAAAGCTTATTGATTAAACAGGCTAAAATTGGTGAAAGCTCATTCGATACAAGTTTAATTTTGGAAGCGCAAATTTGATCGAGACCTGGGCCAGTATTCTTTAATAATAAGATAATATCGTTAACTTCATCTGCTGCCGTGGGGTACAAGAAGAAAGATTGAGGAGTACGTGGAATACTTGGCAGTGTGAGTTCCGATTGAGTGGCTTTATTAATACCTACAGGGGACTGAAATGTCTCACTCAGTCGTCTCACTCAAAAAATGTCTGACTCAAAAGTCTCACTCAATCGCTGATTCCGTTAATGGGGAGGCAGTTGCCGGGCAGGTTCCAAGAGCTGACTTATCGGCCCACCGAAACGCACCACGAAAGCACACACAATTTAAATGTAGGTCCTTTTAGTTCGCCAACGAATGCCGGCAGTGGTCAAAAGACCGAGTTAAAGCCGAGACACCACAAACAAAATGTATTCTCAATTAAGGCAGTACAAGCATCACGCAAGCTTGCACACACAGCAGGTATGAATTACAACTCACAACATCACTTAGATGGTATTTATAACAACGGGAACAAACTTACCGTGCCACAGATGCAGTCTCATTCACTCGAAACTATCCAAAAACACTTAAAGCCTTGAATATTCACCAAACGCGTGCAGCCCACAATTCTTCGAACGATTCTCGAACATTTCACTTCGGTCCTAGAATTGGTAGAACCTGTCGAATTCAGCCAGTTGTGCATTTCTTAAGAGAGAATAAGGTCAAATTAATGACAGCTGATAAGGAAGGTTTCTTTGTACTTTTGAACGAGCAACAATTTTGGAAAAAGCTTCAGTCGCGCTGGTAAAAAACTTTATAAAGACCCTACGAAAGTAAAAGAGAAAGCCAGGAAGCTGTTGCAAGATATGAACCTAGAACGGCTATCTGGGGAAGTGTCTCAGACAAAAACACATAGTTTAGATGTCTTTTTCAATATAAAAACACATAAGCCTGAACTTCCTTTCCGCACCATCGTCTCAGAAAGAAACACTTGGCAGCATGTTGCTTCGGGGTACTTGCAAAAACACCTTACAGGGCTTCGCATATGTAGAGAAGCATTGGAACGCTCTAATGGGTCGTGCTCTCAAGCGCCTCCTAGTGGGTCACCTTCTTCGCCTATTCTCGGAGAGCACGCCCCTCGTGCTCGTGCTCGTGAGAGTCTGCGAGTCTGCGCTCTGTCGTTGTACATCGTCGCCGTCAATCTTGCCGTCAATAAACGTCTTAACACATAGAAGATCCATTTAGGGTAAAGAACTCAGAAGATGTCGATTTTTACGCAGAGCAGAGCTTCGATGTTGCACAGCCTTAAGCGTTGATGCTACAGACCTTTATTACTCCCTTCCGCAAGAACAGCTGATGTCTAGTGTCAAAGAGTGTATCGCAGAAAATGACGAGTTGAATTTCAGGAAAGTGGTGTACCAGTCGAGTCCTTTCTTGAGCTCCTGTCGTTTTATTTGCAGTCCACTTTCGTCCTTTGGGGTGAAAAAGTAGTGATTCAGAGGCAGGGCGCGTGCATCGGGTCTCAGGTAGTACCCGTTCTGAGTGAAATTTTTCTCGGCAAGGTTGACCGAATTTTGGAAGGCACTAAGACAGCAGGGATAGTGAAAATATTCAGGTTTGTAGATGACTACTTAATCATTACGCGATCGAACAAATGGGTCTGGAGAAGTTAACAAGATAGTTTCTTCCTCTCAAGAAGGCGGACTGGGTTTGGCATTCACGTACGAGTTGCCTTCTAATAATGAGATCCAGTTTTTAGACTTGAAGTTAAAATTCAGTCCGCAGCACTTGTGTTGGGAATACAATCCTAGATCATGTAAGCCCATATTAAATTTTTCGTCGGCTCATTCCAAACTGGTAAAAAGGGGCATAGCGGCGACATGCCTGGGTTCCGCCCTCAAAAAGTCGTGTCACCACGTCGCGCAGTTTAGCTTTTCTCGGCAGCTAGATAGGTTAAAAGAAGCGGGTTTCCCACAGGCCACAGTTGTCTCCGTTTTGAAGGGCTCCTAAAAAGCTTAAGAAAGGCAATCCTCAACATGACCAGGCCTTAAGAGAAAGAAAGGAAAAATCGCCGTTATTCCTTACGCACACCGGATGGCGCACGGCTTAAAGGTAGCATCTAAATATCAAGTTCAAGTCATATTTTCCGCGAAGAGCAGGTTATCCAGCTTATGGCCATCTGGCCAACAAACCTAAGCGCAAGCCAATCACATCGTGTCAGGTTAAGCACACGCGTAAGTTCGTTTCTTGTTCCTTTGGGGTAGTTTATGCAATTGTGCTCTCTTGCGGCAATGTGTATTACGGGCAAACTGGTCAATGTTTGAATATTCGCCTCAGAGAAAACCTCGGTGCTGTAAAAAATTCTACGACTTCTAATTTGGCCGCCCACTGCAGCAGATGCAAATGTGAACCCTTGTTTAAAGAAACTGCCGTTATGTACAAAAATAAAGATCAAACAAGCCGTGAGATAATCGAGGCTTATCATGTGCACGTGGACGCCGCTCGTTGTATCAGCCAAACCGCTATCGCACTGCACAAAACGGAAATAGAATTTTTGAATGGCATGTCCCCGCGCTTCTCTTGTTTATCTGGCAATCACCATGTGGTTTAAATATTTTTGTTTTATGTTTGTGCACGAAATAAATTTCAGTTGAGAGTCAGCGCTGGTGTTGTGCGTTTCTTGTCCTTCGTCCGTGCCGCGCTGCACATTTTCCCGAAGATGTTACTACACCAACTCGCCCAAATCGCCGTATTATTTCACTTCCAGGAAACGCTCAGACGAATTGCAGCTCTGATCACCGTCGTTCGGCGACACTTTACAAAACAGTGCTCCCACGGCGTCATTACTCGATTCATCAAGTTCGAGTGACCACACTATACGGTTCACTCGAACAACATAAACGCTTCGCCGACTTCACCACACTGTCCTACCCTCCGTCGTCTCTCATTTGGATCCTTCCGGGTTTCGCGAACATTCCACGTAATTGCTCGGCGCGTAGCACGTAGCACAGCGACAGCTAGGGAAAAGGGATTCGTCTCTGCAGTACGTCTGCAGAAACGGTCGCTTCCACTTTGATTTTTAGGGGCGAAGCTCCTTAAGGCGGCACCCGTTCGTCCCTCGTCGTGCTCGTAGTAGTGAGTAACAAGTCTTACCCTTTGACCTCCAAGGTGGTGCCGGTGGGAGATTTCTCCTGTGCGTTGTTGAACAATAAAGAATTCGCAGCGTGCGCGTTAACTAAAAGCCGAATTCTTCTGTCTCTGTAGAAGTGTAAGTGTTAGCTAAAAGCCGACTTCTTCTGTCTCTCATTCCCATTAGCAGCCATTGTTTACCTCCAAGGTAGTGCCTGGTGAGATTTCTCCTGTGCGTGATTAAACAATAAAAATTTTGTTCAAAACGCCGTTGATTGATGAAATAAACCAACGAAAGACGCCAGATGTTTTGTAAAAACAAAACGAAAGAACGCCAGATGTTTCTAAAGCAAAACGAAAAAGACGCCAGCTGCTTAACGAAAGACGCAAGGTGTTTTCTAAAGCAATGGTTTTCTAAACAATGAAAATTCACAGCGTACATGTAAAATTAAAGTGAGCTGCAAGTCGTCATAACTCATCGAACCTTTAGTATAAACGCGCCCGATCTCACGTCGGTGATGATGTACTGGGCAGAATTCACGGAAGATTCACGGTTTACCGATGAACCTCCGCAGCTTCGCCCACTCATCATCATTCACTCCGTGGATATGCTGTGATTTTTCGAATTCTGCCGATCTGCGCGGGCGTTAGGCTGGTTAGGCTGTCGCGACGGCGTCTTCGGTGGATAGGTATGGGCATGCCCTGGGCGCCTTTTGACGCTTGTTATTTTTTTAACACGAAAGTTTTTTATGCCGGGGTCCACCAAGACTTCAGTGTCGTATTTCCGTCACGGAAATGACGTCGCAAAAATTTACGCGATCGGATGACAAAGAAGAAATGTTCCGTCAACGGGCATCGAACCCACAACCGCTCGGTCCGCAACAACTGATGCCGGGCACGCTATCCACTGCGCCACGGTAACAGACTCTAGAGGCTCTATAAACGCGCCTTTTATACCTACCACTCTCCCGGTCGGCGGTGTGGTGTTGCCCTGGGAGCGGTAAAGTAAAGTAATTCGTCATTACCGTGGCCTTCGCGATTAACACCTGCAACGCGTTACACGTCCTTCCCATTCGGCGCGTTTTCAATAGAAGTTCAATTTTGTCAAGGCCTTAACACACCGCGAGGTGGCGATCTTAGCCGAAGCATCGTAAAAGCGTCGGCCTCCCCAAGCAAACTTGGCTGACCATCGTTTTTGGACAATGTCGCCCCTTGCTTAGCTACAGGTGCGGTGCCGACCTAACTGGCCGGGAAAGCATGGCCAGTAGACGGGCCGACCTAACCTGCTGGCCACAACGGCACATATGGCGCACTGCACCAGCACTAGCTTGGCCGCCGACGCTGGCACGAGGTAGCAGGCCGGTGTAGCACCTAGCGCGCGTTTATTGGTCGGCCAGAGAGGTCGTGTGTACGTCCGGCCAGCCTTAGTGGCCGAGCGCGCTTGCGGACTACCGTTTCTTTCTGTTTTTGTTTTTTTTTCGCTTCGCGGCCGCCATAGTTTCGCCTCTTCGCCTTCTCTGCAGCGCGCAAGGACGCGGGCATGCGATCACGTTATTGTTAAAGTAAAAGTATCTCTGGTTTAAACTTTGCAACATGGATCACATGGAGTCAGGTGTGAGACTCATTGGTTCCTTAGATAAATGGTAAACGCATAGTGAGCCCAAAAGTTTAGTCATGTTTTTTTTTAGCCGCGAATATTTTTCAGCACGATTTCAAAGAAAGAACAGCGGGACGAAACGTTCAGTTTGGAGGGCCAGCGCCTTCCTTGCCGCCCGGAAAGTCCGCCTATTCAGTGACCTAGTACTGGCAACACGGTAATGAAGTTCCCGCGCATAGAGGACAGAGCACGTCCTCCGTTGCTCAGAAGATGCCTACTTCACGTACCAAACGAATGTGTAGCGCACAAGTATATTCCATGGCACTATGCCATGCTTTTCGTGCGTCAAGAGCATAGCAGGAACACATTTGTGTTATCTTAATATTCTGACAAACTCCCCACACGGTCACAAATATATGGTGTTCCTGGACATCCAAGGCACAGTAACCATCTCAGACCGGAGCTGCAAAACAACACACAATCAGTTTCACCCCCAGTGTCACTCATGTTGGACTCGCTATCAACGAAACAAGGAGGAGCAGCCGCTTCCCTCCACATTGCGGTAGAAGCGCAAAAGAGCAGCGCGCCGGTTCTAAAAAAAATATTGCAACGAGTATCGGCCGTATCGGCCCGTAACGTGATCCCCTCTTCCGGGCGCGCGTTCATTGTAACGTGGGAAAGCTAAAGCAGCGCAGGCGCACAAATATAGTCAGCAAATAACCTGCGTCTTAGAGGCCATGTGCTGGGCCGACTTTGCGAATGATAGAAGCGTCGAGGAGCGCTTCGAATGCCAATTATGTCTGCGTGGCGTATTTTGCATCCTCCGGGCATGCATAGCGTGCGCTGTTTTTTTTTCCTGAACGTCACCTGTATCGTACTCCTCATTAACCATTCATTATACGGAAACATCAAATACATTGTGAAAATCTTCTGCTCTGGCTATACGTATCCTTTTGTGTTGTGCTCGTATAGAGGGCTCGAACATCTTCACAACGAATTCTAGTTCTCCTTTCCGTTTTACGGCAAAACATCAAATATTTTTACACTGTGTATATTATTACTTACAAATCCATTGTGCATTTGCTTGGTGGCAAAGGATTATTTGTGGAGAAAATGTATAGTAACCACTTTTAAAGTTTCGCGCCTTTTCACATGGCTAGGAGCGAGTGAATATCTGCTGTTGTTTTGTTTTCCCGGGTGGGAAGACTGTTTTTTCCCGCCATTTCATGGCCAGCACGGGAAAGTAATTCAACGCCCGCTTCTGGTCGGCGACCGCGGTGTGCATTCACCGCTGTGTGAACGCAAGACAGCGAGTCTCTTCGTCGCACTGCGTGGACCCTCCCACTGAAACATTTCGGCGGGTGCGCCATAGAGAAAGGGAAACAAGACAAGAGCGGTCACTCAGCGATAAGCGGATCGAGCACTCCCCGCCACCTTCTCACCCAATGGCCTCCAAGATTTTCGCGTCATATCGCCTTGTTGATCACGAGAACATAAGAGGAGTTCAGGTGGCGCAAGTAGCACAAGAAAAAAAAAAAAGAGGCGTGTGACATGAATCTATAGCTTGTTCGCTTTTTTTTTTGTTACCTCCAACTGTAAAGACCTTTTCTTACGCGTTAAGTTGAAAAAAAAGTGAAATAACATTCCGCCACTAAGCCAAGCGACACCGGCGATACGACGTCATCGCCAGACCAGTTATGGCGCTTATCGAAGCAGGGCCGCTCTCATGCGTGTTTCGGTGGCATCTGTTTTTGCTGAATCACTCCGAAAAGTCATGGTATTGAGCGATATTTTGTGTCACAGCGGCGCTTTTCAGCACGGCAGTACGGTGTGGACTGCTGCAGATGTCGACAGCAAGGTGAGAACCATCCCTTTTGTGTCCCTCGATGTACTGCGTAGTAAGGTTGTTGCCCGCGCTAGTGCGCAGTTAGGCTTAGGGTACGTTGGATGTTGTAACTGCGCCATAGCTAGGAATCGGGCGCTTCGACGTACACTAATGAAAGGTTCGTGACGATTTTCATATCCCCAAGTGCGCATTTCTCTTGGCACTCGCGTTATGAGAAGACGATGGCTCGGTGTAAACAAATGGACTAGCGTGTTGAAAACGAAAGGAGCGTTTGAAGCGATCAAGCGATAACGCGCGTCGCTCACGTTTTTAAAACGCCTGGCGCAAGATAAATTGCAGAAGCGCGAAGTACCGCGTGCCTCGAAAATTCTCGCTTCGGCACGATGGAAAAAGGATTCGCCCCCCGCATTTATTCAGAGCTTTTCTTCTGTACCGCCATCGATCGGTACACTCGATGGCCCGAGGCATGGCCCCTCGAAGAAATCACCGCGGAAGACGTCGCCTCGGCCTTCTTCACCGGCTGGATTGCTCGTTTCGGCGCCCCCCGCCGCGTAACCTCCGACCAAGGACGACAGTTCGAGTCGCACCTTTTCAGGCTCCTCGGGCTGACCATCGGTTTCGAACGCTTGAGGACCACCAGTTACCATCCCTGTGCCAACAGAATGATCGAGCGTTTCCACCGACAGTTCAAAGCAGCCATTATGTGACACCCGGACTCAACCTGGCTCGAGGCCATCCCAGCCGTCATCCTCGGTCTTCGCGCCACCTTCAAGCAGGACATCCACGCTACACCAGCAGACCTCGTCTATGGGGACCACTCCGTCTCCCAGGTGAATTCCTCGCCGCACTGCTATCGAGCACTACGACGTCAGACCCCACCGACTTCGTCGCCCGGCTCCGACGCACCATCGGCCCCTTACGCCCGTCACCTGCAGCCCACCACTGCAAGCCTACACCTTTCGTGTTCAAGGAGCTAGCTTCGTGCACGCACGCTTTCCTTCGCGACGACACCGTCCGCAGGCCTTTCCAGCCACCCTACAGTGGACCCTACCTAGTCGTCCATCGCGACAACAAGAACTGCACTCTGTGCCTGAACGGAAACGACGTCCGCGTCTCGACTGACCGGCTCAAGCCCGCATACATCGCTTCGAACGAACCGGACAGCGCCACCCCAACCACAGACATCTATCCACAGCCGCCGACGTCGCAGACCCCCGTCACGACACGCTCTGGACGTCCGGAACGCCTCCCAGATTTCTAGACCTTGAGGGCTCTGCACTCCGCGGGGGGGGGGGGGGGGTGATGTGGCGACACAGTGCGCACAAACCGGCGCAGCCTCCGCCTCATCACTATTTAGGCCGGCGTCACACGACTGCATGCTACACCACGCCTCAGATAAGGGACAGCGCCACCGCTGCGTCACCGGAGGCTTACGTCACCGACGGTGGCTATAAAACCAAGCTGCCAGGCTCGGAAGAGATCATTCCTTCGCTACCCGAGTGAGCGCAGCGTCAGTATGCTCGCCCCGCTGCTGCTACTTCGCTAACAAACAGTTGTTACGTTTTATGTTGGGATGCGTCCTTCCATCGACACGGAATCCCACAACCGCATTAAAAGAGAAGAAAATGCTCGACCACTCCGTCAGAGTCCCTACCGGGTTTCGACGCGGGAATGGGAGGCCGTGAACAAACAGGTCGGCGAAATGCTACGCGACGACATCTAGCCCTCGACGAGTCCGTGGGCATCCCCCGTGGTGCTAGTGACGAAGAAGGATGGGACTCTGCGTTTTTGCGTCGATTACCTTCGCCTGAACAAAGTCACGAAGAAGGACGTGTATCCCCTTCCCCGGATAGACGACACCCTGGATCTTTTCGTCGATGGACCTCGAGACCGGTTACGGGCAAATAGAAGTCGACGACAGAGATTGAGAAAAGACTGCCTTTATAACACCAGACGGCCTGTTAGAGTTCAAGGTCATGCCTTTTGGTCATTGCTCGGCACCTGCGACGTTCCAGCGCGTTATGGACAACGCGCTGGCTGGATTGAAGTGGCAGACTTGCCTTGTGTACTTGGACGACATCATTGTGTTTGCCTCAAGCTTCGACGAACACCTCCGGTGCCTTGACGCTGTACTACAAGCAATCAAGACCTCTGGCCTCACCTTGAAGCCTGAAAAGTGCCGCTTTGCATACGAGGAGCTACTGTTTTTGGGTCACGTGATCAGCAAGGGTGGTGTTCGCCCAGACCCGCGGAAAACAGCTGCCATCGCTGCATTCCCCACGCCCACCGACAAGGCCGTACGCCGTTTTCTCGGCTTGCGCGCCTATTACAGACGTTTCGTCAAGGAATTTTCACGGATCGCTGAGCCACTGACGCAACTCACGAAGACCGACGTCGAATTCAGGTGGGAAGCATCGCAAGTTCAGGCATTTCAAGAATTAAAACGGCGCCCGCAGACGCCTCCGATACTCGCGCATTTCGACGAGCACGCCGATACGGAAATCCACACCGACACAAGCAGCGTAGGACTCGGCGCCGTCCTTGTGCAGAAGACCGACGGATTGGAAAGGGTCATCAGTTATGCTAGCTGGTCGCTATCAAAGGTTGAAATCAACTATTGCACAACAAAAAAGTAGTGCCTGGCCATCATCTGCGCTACATCGAAATTTCGCCCCTACATCTACGGCCGGCCCTTCAAAGTTATGAGCGACCACCACGCCTTGTGTTGGCTAGCCAACTTGAAAGACCCTTCAGGTCGCCTCGCATGGTGGAGCCTACGACTTCAAGAATTCGACATAACTGTCGTTTACAAGTCCGGAAGAAAACACTCCGACACTGACTGCCTGTTCCGCGCCCCAGTCGACCCACCGCCGCAGGACGATAAGGCGGACGACTGCTTCTTGGGAACCATAAGTGCCGACGACTGCGCTGAACGACAACAAGCCGACCCGGAACTCAGGGGCCTTGTGGAATACCTCAAGGGCAGGACCGCCGTTGTTCCGAAAGTATTCAGGTGGGGATTGGCGTAATTTTTTAAAAAAAACGACGTCCTCGTAAAGAACAACTTCTCTCCGGCCCGAGCCAACTACCTTATCGTTGTACCTTCGGCACTGCGACCAGAAGTTCTGCAGTCCTTGCACGACGACCCGACGGCTGGCCACCTCGGCTTTTCCCGCACGCTCGGGATCGCGAGGACAGGAAAAATACTACTGGCCACGCCTTCCTGCCGACGTTGACCACTACCATAAGACTTGCCGAGATTGTCAGCGACGGAAGACACTGCCGACTAGGCCAGCGGGAATTCTGCAGCCAATCGAACCACCTCACCGGCCGTTCCAGCAAATCGGGATGGACCTACTGGGGCCGTTTCCGACGTCGACTTCCAGCAACAAGTGGATCGTCGTAGCAACTGACTACCTCACCTTCTACGCCGAGACAAAGGCCTTGCCCAAAGGCAGTGCCGCCGAGGTAGCCAAGTTCTTCGTGGAGAACATCGTCTGCCGTCATGGTGCCCCAGAGGTGCTCATCACAGACAGAGGTACCGCCTTTACTGCGGACCTAACTCAGGAGATCTTCAAATAGAGCGAGACGAGCCACCGCCGCACCACCGCCTACCACCCACAGACCAATGGCCTCACCGAGCGTCTAAATAACACCATCGCCGACATGGTGGCCATGTACGTCGACGTTGAGCACAAGACGTGGGACGCCATCCTTCCGTACGTGACCTTCGCTTACAACACGGCCGTCCAAGAAACGACGCAGATGACGCCGTACAAGTTGGTCTACGGAAGAAGCCCGGCGACGACGCTCGACGCCATGCTACCAAACGTCACCGACGAAGAAAATCTCGACGCCGCCGCTTACTAGCAGCGCGCCGAAGAAGCACAACAGCTCGCCCGCCTACGGATCAAGAACCAGCTGACGACTGACAGCCGCCGCTACAACCTTCGACGACGCCACATAGAATACCAAGCCGGTGACCGTGTATGGGCATGGACGCCAATACGGCGACGTGGACTTAGTGAGAAGCTTCTTCGACGATACTTCGGGCCGTACAGGGTACTGCGACGCCTCGGCGCACTCGACTACGAGGTTGTTCCTGACGGCATTACGAACTCTGAGCGGCGCCGTGCACGACCTGAAGTCGTCCATGTCGTGCGCCTCAAACCATATTACGCGCGTTAGCATATCTGAGAACTGTCATTTGCTTTAATATTGTACTTTCTTGATTGTGCTTATTGTTTATTGTACTTAAATTTGTTGCTTTATTTTGTTATTTTTGTTGCATACATTGGCCTGTTCTGTTTTAAGCATCGGGACGATGCTTTTTCAGAGGGGGGCATTGCCACGTGCGTTTCTTAATATCGCTTTTGCCGTATTCGTTTTTCGCCCACAAAGACTGTCAGCAACGCTCAGCGCAAACCGCGCCTCATTGTTCGAGATTCTTCGCGATTATTGTAGATCGTTTTGTTAAGATTGCGCGCCAGACGCGAACACTCGAGCTTATTCTAGAACTTGCGCGACAACCAGAGATAACGCTGGAATATTCGACGACACATGTATAAATGCCGACGTGCTTCTCCGCTTGCCAGTTGATCGACGGTCGACGCTCGGTTCGCCGCTATCAGTGTATTCCTGTAGCTTGACGTTCAGTTTCCCGGCACAAGTTCGGCCTAATAAAGAGTTTCTCGGACGTACTGACAGCTGCCTTCGTCGACGTCACGACCACGTGACAATATATATATATATATACAAACAATAACCAATAGACAAGAACGTTCTTGTCTATTGGTTTAATTATATAAAGGAAAGTCGCAGTGAAATACGTAACAGTTATTCTCAGATTTCGGCCAGGGAACGGTTTTTATCAAAGATCAAGAACGTGCTACAGTGGTTCTAGTACAAAACACTGCAGCACATTTTAGAAGATGTGTTGTAACACGTGGTCGCCACCTACTTTCTCATTATGCCTCAAACTAAGATGATAATTCCTGGGGTTGGGAGTGGTTCGGCCTTTCTGCCACTGACGGATTACAGCGTGGTGCAATGACTACTCGTGGCGGATTATGCATTCTTTGTACATGCGCGTGTCCAACCGCACCTCGCTGCTGTTTCGCGGAAAGTTGTAAACGTGATCTTTTCACGGGCATACTTGTAGCACCCCCGCAGGATTTTCTCTGCCTTCATATGCATATATATATATATATATATATATTATATATATAATATATATATATATATATACATACATACACGGCCTTGTCATTCTGACGAAGGCCGTGCCACGGCCGAAACGTAAATGAGTAAAAATATGCAATTTTCGTAAGTGTGCTCCTTCATTTCTTCAACTACATGTGCACCGGACCTTCAGAACTTTCTTTTGAATTATATATATATAGTAAAATAATATAAAGAAAGAGACCCCGCGGGGCACAGCAGTTCTATTCGCACCTTCGCCTTTCTCTTGGCGCTAGCCGATCGAGCGCCCGAGTCCCGGTTCAGCTTTTCGTCATTAGAACGGTAAGGAACTGCGCGATTGACGGAACACAAGAAGTAGTACACAGGACAAGCGCAGACTAACAACTGAAATTTATTGAAGCATAAATCTTCCACTTAACGTACATGCGCACAAGCTCTCTCGACAATATCACACACTATAGTAAAAGCCCTTTATCTACGCTAAAAATGCGAACTTTTATATGCAGATAAACGGAGGGTTCACTGATGCATTTATCAGGACCAAGCCTTGAGATCACTGACGCTTCCAAAATTTCACGTGCTCTTTTTTCTGTGGCACGCCCCAGCACTTTCGTTTCTTCAAAAAATCGGCAGATCCCACGTACCGTGGGAGTCGATGTTATGCGAAGCATGTGGCGGGTAGGTGACTGTGGCGTAACTTTTTTACTGAGCGACACTTTACAAAATGACGCTAGAGACTTGTATAAATTTTATACGCACACATATATATGTTGAAGAGCCGCATATGTGTTATATAACCAGTTGTTTACGGTTGGGTAACGCTGCCAATGGCAACGTGGGTATTACGAACGCCAGAAGCGGTAAGCTGATATGTAGTGCTTACGTGTACCGAGAACGCACGCACCTTTCACGAACCCATGTGCATGTGTGCAAGACGTTCTTGACAGTTCTTGGACAAGGGCATCATCACCGTGATCAGTGAGCACCAGCAGCTGGTCATGACTTGTTATAGGATCCGGTCGTGATCTTGGTGACGAGGGGTCCATGTGTAGTGAAGTATGTGGCATAGTAGAGCTGTTTGCGTGGATGCCTCGGTTATTTCGTCGACAAATTGTCTGTCGACAGAGCCGGCGACACGTCGGAAACCTGAAGCCACCATTCTTGTTGGTGAGGTATAGGCCGTCGAGGCTGGTAGGCCTGGATAGTGCTACGTAGACCAACATCAGTGGATGGTGTTTGTCATATTCGTAGACTACCTGGGCGTATGTGACCTACGTAGCCTAGTCTACAAAGCGGCTGTCAATTAATCTGGCATCATGCTCGGTCAGCATGAGGCCATCGCCCAGCCTCGTAAGAATTGACGAGGACACTGCGTCGTTTTGGTGCACGAAGTGCACTTTACGGTGGGGTGATGTGGATCATATGTAACTTTCGTTAAGTATTCCTCCGGGGTCGAGCAATGCCTCAATAGAGCTTGCTGAATCATAGGAATACAATTGTAATGTTTATTAGACTGCTATAAAAGCGGAGCCAACACTGGAACTACAGACGTTCATCTGATATGACGCCTGTATCGTAGGAGTACACATCGTAGGAGTATCATGTAGTGTTTAATGCTTTCTTGTAAAATTACATACTCAGAAGCACAACCACAATTGACGTTGCACCGATAGTACGCCTGCGTAGGCTGTTTTTCCAAACCAGTTTATAGACCTGGCGTGGCTCAGTGGTAGAATACCTGATTGCCACGCAGAATGCTTGGGTTCGATTCCGACTGGGATCCTAATTTTCATTCTTTCCATTCGTTGAGTCAAAGCTGCCGATGTTGGTTTTCCTTAACGCTCTAGCATTTAAGTTACCACCAATGTCTGTTCTCGCCGTTCCTGAGTAGATATAAACTGTCAATCACCTGTGGCGCATACCCGTACACCGCGGCCCGTAGTAAACGGGTATGTGCCACGTGTCTTGTGGAAAGGGTTTGACGACGTACGCAACAGGATTTTAACGTTATTCATGTGATGACCCGGCAATCATATTCGTCAAATCCTCTTACCCTCCCTTGCAAATTTTGGGCTACACCAAGTTAAGGAGGCGATCATGAGGGCACACACACGTAGGCGGCTAGATAGATAGACAGATAGATACGTAGATAGAAACGCTCAAAGTGCCAGAGGTTCGCTAAGAAATGCTTCGCATTTAAAAGTGGGATGCAGTTAGCGCAGGATCTGCAATGAACCGCCCAATGTTGCCCACTGGCTGAAGCTACAGCATACGAATGCTCCGAAGGGTGTTTGTTTAAACATCTTCCAGTTTGTCCCACATAGACCTTGCCGCAGCTTAACGGGACCTCATAGACAACTTCCGATCTGCATCCTACAAACTTGCGTTTGTGATTCGTGCCGCAGCTTCCACTCCTCTGCACACTCGTAAGGGCGCACACCCGTGACAATTTACATGGTGCTGAACAAAAAACATCTACGCCAAATTTCCTGACCACCTTCTTGATACCATGAGAAAGTTTGTGGACATAAGGCAAAACCACAAAACTTCGCCTTTCTGTTCCTAATGTAGTGTCCACCTGTGGAGACGCAGTACATCTACCAAAGGTTTCGAACAGTTTCTCTGCTACGGCCTTTAGCAGAACGTCCGGAAAGCCCACTTCTTGCAGTCTGGCCACTTGGGAGGTGAAACTATCCTGGACCGTGTGGTGGCATGACTTACTTAAAGAAGACTTCAAACAGGACTTCGCGATTCCCCTCTTAACAAGCTTTGAATGGCAAAAATCGTACGGTAAAAGGGGCTTCTTAGATCTTGGCTGGTATGCCCAGCACATGTGACCACCATTCCTGAAAAATAGTCTAATATCTAAAATTTGCAAACTTGCATTCACTCGCAGCTCAATAGTAAAATTCAGTTTCTTGGCAACGGATTTAAAAACATGAAGAGTGTTGTCTGCTACCTCCGCTAGGTTATTGTCTGAATTCACACTTAACAAGATTAAAAAATCGTCGACATATCTGAAGACGCGTACAACGCATTCGTCAACAAGTGCCCGCGATAGTGAACAATCTAAATCAGCAAGATAGATCTCAGTTAAAATCGGCGCCACGCTAGATCCTCTACAAATCCCCTGTTTTTGTACAGAAAAGCCTTCCTTCAAGCTCACAATAGTTGAAGTTAAGTAGACTTGAAGTAACTCCAAAAAACCTTCTACTGAAATTCCACTCGTGTTTTGACAGTCCACCACTCCCGAGCGTTATATATATATATATATATATATATATATATATATATATTATATATATATTATATATATATATAATATAATTCAAAAGAAAGTTCTGAAGGTCCGGTGCACATGTAGTTGAAGAAATGAAGGAGCACACTTACGAAAATTGCATATTTTTACTCATTTACGTTTCGGCCGTGGCACGGCCTTCGTCATTCTGACGAAGGCCGTGCCACGGCCGAAACGTAAATGAGTAAAAATATGCAATTTTCGTAAGTGTGCTCCTTCATTTCTTCAACTATATATATATATAATATATATATAATATATATATAGAGAGAGAGAAGAGAGAGACATAGATAGATGCAAGGTGCCCTAACTATCGTTAGCCAGAGTTTAAAAATACGGCGACACACTCAATAACGACGCGATCACATGCATGTTGCTTACTGTTGCCTGGAGTACGCCAGACTGTTTTTTTGTGTTCCGATTTTTGCTTAATTAGGCCACTTTAATTGCTGACTTTCGAAGTCACGAAGCTGAGCGAGAAATTCTAATGACAAAGCTCATCGGTTTGGAAAACGTCCGTTCAGGCAGTTTTAACTTTCTATTCATTAAGTATTAGCGTTTTTAGGAGCGAAGCACCTTAGTGTCTCGGCGTGTCGGCAGGCAGTGTCGTCTGCTGTCGCGGCGCGCATCGTCGTGTCCTGTCTATTTGCTTGATGCAAGAGAGGGCGTCACCGCCTCAGCGCTCACCGTGTGACGAGACAGAGCGAACGGCGCGCGTTGACTATGGAAACGCTCTGTTTGCGATGAACGCGTAACTACCAGCTCGCAAGGAACCAAAACGCGCCCTCGCCCGCGAGAGACAACGCCGACGCAGGCAGCATCAACTAGCGAGTTTCTTGAATGAAAAGAAAAAAACGACTACTAGCGCTGCACAACTGTTCAACGGCCACCCGTATATATAGGCACTGGATCTTGAACTGCAATGTAGCGCCGGTGGGAGATTTCTCTTGTGAGTAGTTGAACAACAAAGATTCGCAGCGTGCACGTTAACTAAAAGCGGACTGCGGGTTTGTGTGTTTCTTTCTCCTGTCTCTGATTGCCCATTAGGAGTGATTTTGCTGTGGAAAACACCGGCGCACACTGCATGCTTCGCCCCTCTACAGGTTTCACGTTAGTGGAGCTGGAATGCCCTCTTGCACACCTATGCGCGCCTTGATTTTAGGGCGCGCATAGGGCGCGCAAACGTTTGTACGTTTCGCGTACAACGATATGCTCCCTCGCGCCGGTTCATGACAGCGATAAGCAGACAGAGCGGTTATCGCTTGTGTTGCCGCTAGCAAACGGAAA
The DNA here is from genome assembly GCF_013339695.2 of Rhipicephalus sanguineus. NCBI lineage: Eukaryota > Metazoa > Arthropoda > Arachnida > Ixodida > Ixodidae > Rhipicephalus > Rhipicephalus sanguineus. The sequence goes on along the minus strand of NW_023615517.1, from coordinate 480,010 downwards.
ACCGCATAGAAAGCGTGCACAGAGAGCAACTCGCAACTATATATTATATATATATTATTATATATATATATATATATAATATAGAATAATATATCTCCTCTTACGCCTTCATGCCCTCGCGGAAGTTTCACTAACTTCACATACCAAAATTACTATGGGATGACATGGTTGTGTGACAAATACAACTGCTAGGTCACACCATCAAAATCATGTAATACATGTCATGTATTTGTTTCACTTCTCTGTACAATAAGCCACATTTCGCCCGCCAACTTCTCAAGCTCAATAGCCACCTCTTTCCCTCTCGTGGTAAATTGAGCGAAGCGTACTTAAACATGCTGATAAGGAACGCAATTACTGCCTTGACGAAGACAAGCGCACTTTTCGAAACGGGGGCCCAGTGACATCCTTTTTTCAGGAATTTCTCGCCACTTAATACCCATGACACACGGCAAATCAAATGTCATTTACAGCTAATGTCTCGTTTGTAATGTAATTTGTTTGCTGTCACATGGGGAAACTAATGCCATTCGATGAAAATGACATTTCCTGTCGAATGAGTTCCCGAAACACATTCTCGTACGATTTCGGACCGAATGCGTAGTCTCGACGCCAGGGACCTTTTAAGCAGATAACTGTTGACTATGTATGCGTAATTTTGTAAATCGTAAATATCTTATTCTTTACTAGATTAACTTATTACTGGTTTGATCACGTAACAGCATGCGCGAAAGTTTCTAAAAGAAAGCTACTCTCAACTACAGCGGCTGGACGCCGGCCATGTTTCATTTGTGCTCTCTTGTTGTTGCCCGTATCGCAGGTGTAGATCGTCCGATTGCACGTGTTTTGGTGATCAAGGTGGTACCTACACGAATCAGCTGCCGCCGTCTCATTTCTGCAGCCGGAGTGTGAGTCGTGCTCGCACGCTTTAGTTCACTGTACCAACGTACCATAACCAACGACCGGTCATAACGTCGGCCATGTTGGTTTTCTATTGGTTCTTGGCTTGACTGCGTTTGTGTCGTACACCTCTGGCAAGTTCTGTAAAACGGCTGCATTTATATTCTTCGAGCAGCTTTTAGTGATAGAAAATTATTTTCGAGGATACATGTATGATTTTTATTTCTCCCAACGTCACGGCTCAGGAGGGCTAAGGTCATGGTCATCATTTTAAAATGACATTTGTTTTCGTCGTGTGACAGCAGGCAGGTAAAATGACATTAAGTTCACCTCATGTCATTTGTTGTAAATGACATTAGATTTGCCGTGTGACAGGGGTATAAGTTATCCTCTTTTCTAGAATGGCTGTGTTGTTTGGACGCTAACGTATGCCAGATAAGCTGGTACATTTTTTGTAGGGGTTCAGCACGCACTCATTGGTGTATTGATTGCAGTTGACGTACATTTCCATTTCTTACCTTATACATATATCTGGGGTTTTACGTCCCGAAACCACGATTCATTATGAAGCACGCCGTAGTGCAGGGCTCCAGAAATTTTGACCATCTGGTGTTTTATAACAAGCATTGACATCGCTCAGTGCACGAGCCTCCGCCATTTCGCCTCCACCGAAATGCGACCGCCGCGGCCAGGATCGAACCCACGACCTTCGGGTGAGCAGCCGAGTACCGTAACCACTGATCCACCGTGGCGGACCCTTTTTTGCCTTTCATTGCACTACACTTCATAAAATCTTCATATTTTCGCTAACATATTTCACATTTTTCTTCAACGCGAAAGGACACTGTTCTCAAAAGTGTCGCAGATGCTGTAGTCGCGATATCGGAGTGCTCGCTTAGCTCGGGCAGCCAAAGAAAGCAGGCCCTCTTTCTCATGTGTAATATCTGCAACGATAAAACATGTCTGGAGCCCAGACTCTAGTAGCGAGCTTTTGTAGTGACACTCATTATAAAAATTTCATCAATCCTAACATGCACTAAGGAGTTCATGAAGCTTAGCTTTCTTTCCCTGTAGCAGTGTTTTAAACGCACCTAAAGATATATCCAGTATGCAGAATACCACTCTCAATCAATGTGAATTGATCGTAGAAAATTACAGAGATGCAAACTCTTCTCCGAAAAACACTCACTTTTTGGCCTTTCATCTCGGACTCCTGAAGCTCATTAACGAGAAAAGCCAGCTGTTCGGCGGGGTCTCTTGGATCCAGCAGAAGCCACCTGCATTCAAAAACGCCACTTTCAACCACAGTGTCCTACGCGCGCCTAGCGCCTGCTAATAGCGAAGTTCAGACAACTAATTGTACGAGCCGGGTGTCGGAGAGAGCACGAACCGAAAGGACACTCTGACCACAGGAACCAAGATGGAACCCTCGGTACGAGGCTACGAGTGAAATAATTATTGCTGATTCCTCCAAAAGAAAGTGGTCCGCATACTTCCCCGCAACAGCGTACGGCACCGTGATCTGCTTGTAGCGCTTCATGGTTGTGTTCACTCCCCTTTTCTTCATTAGTATATATGTCCTTGTTTATTCATTTTGTTCACTTATCCCTCACGCATGCGTTCTTTATATATGAAGGTTCACACGATCCTGCTTGTCGCAGTGGAGCACAAAATAGGCATTAGTTTTATAACAAATTCAAGTTTCCACATACTAAAGGAATATTATTTAACAAGGTGCAATAGTATTTTTTAAAAACTGCGGAATTGGTACCGACAACAGCTCAAGATAGATCTCCTGACGAGAAACGTTGAGCCTATATAATTACATAAAATTTTCAGCCGATTGCAATGATCGCAAGTTGATATGCAATATGCTGCGCTATGTTACAGTGGTGTTATAGTGCTGCTTTAAAAAAAAAAAACCTTCGAGGTTTCAGAAGCGCCAATAAATTATCACGCAGTCATGACGGTGAATAACACAAACTCGAGCAAGCAAGCGGTAAAGAGTTTAAAAATTTTTGGGGTTTACGTCCCAAGGCCACGATATGATTATGAGAAGCACCGTAGGGAGGACGTCGTAACATTTGACCACCTGGAGTTCTTTAACGCGCACATAAATTAAGAAAACGTGCCTTGACAATAAACTTTATTCCCTCCTCCTCTAGCATTTTTCCACAATAGAAACGATGCCGGCGTGGCCGGGGTTCGACACCGCTACCTTCGGGATAACAGCCCAACACCATAACCACTAGAACCATCGGAGGGTGTTAAATCACTTCATTAGGCGGACATGTGCCTAGAAAAAGAAGTGACACACTCAGTACGGCGATAGCGTCGAACACAATCGTCGGTAGTCTGATCGGGGCGGCTTTTGTACATGCCTTACTCAACCTTAAAGCGGTATCGCTGGTCTGAGCAAGGACTCAACTGCTCGCGTCGTGTGCACAATCACATTCTACGACAATCGGGAAGCTTCCCCTACACTACTGGGGACTGCGCCGGGAAACTTGTAATGGTAACATTGAAATAAAGAACTAAGGGCATGGCAATGCCGCCGTATGAAAGGAGCATCGGCTCGATGCTTAAAAGGTAACATGACAAAAAGAATCAGGCCAGGAAATACTAATGTCGTCGGGTTCGTTAGCGCCAATCAAACAGCTTAAGGTGCACACGAACGACTTCAGTCGTGCATGGCCTCAGTGCGAGCTCGTAATGCCGTCGCCGAGAACTTCGTAGTCCAATGCACCTCGCTTTCTTGCATCCTCGTCAGCGTGTGAGAAAATCCAAGGTGTTCAGCCATCGGGTCGTCATGCAAAGCTTGCAGGGCCTCTTGAAGTAATTCTGGGGTACTACGAGGAGGTGGTTGGCTCCAAGTGGCGAGAAGTTTTAAGTGCGAATGCACTTTATAAGCGACCTGAATCCGCCGTCCCATAGCAACGCCGCGGAGAGCGGAGAGGAGGAGGAGCGTCAGTAGCAACGGCGCAGCGACGTCACGCCCACGTGACTACGCGCGCTCCGCCCTCCGCTCCGTGACTGCGCGCGCCCCGCGCATTGCCTGTGGTGATGAAGGCCGGCGGCGAGACGCCGAACGAAAGCGTGCGAAGCGAGCCGAGCACCCCGAAGCCGATCTGGCGCGGGGACGCGCGATGCGTGAGCGAGCGCGGGCCCTCGAATTCTGTCGGCCGGACGCGCGCTTCCAGCGAGACTTCCTGGACCGCAGCTTCGGATATAGCTGCGCGGTGTGCGATCGACTGTGGTTCGACAACAACCTGAGCCCATCTCGGGCGTGCGCAACGCCGCCAACAAGTGAACGCGTTGCGGGTTCTTTGGAACGAGTTCGGAAGACAGATCATCATCATCATCATCATCATCATCATCAGTAAAAGTGCTTTGCACTTAAAAACGGCCAGACCTCCGTGGGTCGGCTGGCGCGTGCTCTCTCGCTGCCGTCTCCTTCGCTCGGCTCTGCAGTTTAGTCGCGCGCCCTCTCATAGCATCACCCCGTGCTTCGCACTTCCTCATACTCCCCTTCGGGGAAATGCGGGTTTTTTTTCTTTAGGAGAAGGCCATTCATAAGAAAAACAATGCTACTCCTCGCATGAATACCTACGGAACAACGTCGGTCTTGCCCTCGAGGTATTCCACAAGGTCCTTAACTTCCGGGTCGGCTCGCTGTCGTTCTGCGAAGTCGGCACTTTTGGTCCTCAAGAAGCAGGCATGATCCTGGTCGTCCTGTGCCGGCGGGTCGACGGGGCGACAGACAAGCAGTCGGCGTCAGAGTGCTTTGGTCCATACTTGTAAACAACTGTTGTGTCTAACAGTAGAACACAACGCTAAAAGACGGGACGAAGAACGGACACAAACCACGGCGCGGACTAACAACCAAATTTGTTTTATTCTTCCAGTCCGCATATATAAATTCCACCACAATATCAAGGAAACAGAAAGAAAAAATGATGATTAGCCTGCGCCGAGGCCAGAAATGCTCAATCGGACAGGAAAGTGTCAAGCGCGGTATTGCAAGGGCTTGCATGAAGGCGGCGCTTGAGAGGTCTTGGGACCACCAAGTGAAGCGAGTTTTCGTACTCAAGTGGCACGCCTGAAGTTTGCAGGTTTTCCAAGAACGCTTTTGACGAGCATCGCGGAAAGCCTCATGTCTGGTTTTAAAAGCAAGTGCTCATAAGCTGTTCGATCAGTGATACACCCGCAGGAAAAAGTAGTGGTCATTCCTTATGTGCACAAGGTGGCACATAATCTTTAGAAAGTGGTCAGCAGGGCAGGCGTTAGGTTGTTGTTTTCTGCCAGAAATAAGGTGGTTGCCTGTGTCAAGTAAAGTGCGTTGTGGGGCTAGTTGGTATGACATTAGAACTGTTAGGAACTGCGCAATTGACGGTACACAAGAAGAAGTACACAGGACAAGCGCAGACTAACAACTGAAATTTATTGAAGCATAAATCTTCCACTTCAGAAAACGTACATGCGCACAAGCTCTCTGGACAATATCACACACCCATAGTAAAGCCCTTTATCTACGCTAAAAATGCCAACTCTTTTATGCAGATAAACGGAGGGTTCACTAATGCATTTATCAGGACACGCCTCGAGTCACTGCCGCTTCCAAAATATCACGTGTCTTTTTAAAGACGATAGTCTTTCTTGGGATACTTAAACGGAGAAATTTTGGTCTGTCTCTCTTTCCGTTTGTCGGCACGTCCCTCGATTCAGCCACTCGGCCAAAGTTGAACCTCTTGCCCAAGGACCAGCCATATTGAACGGCTGACTAGGTTCATACTTGTGTACATGTCGATGAAAAAGCAAACATTACGCATATCTGAGGCGCAGCATCACTAGGTAAGTATTAAGTGGTGTGTTCCTTTAATAGAAAATGCATACATACGCAATTCTAAAGACGCTAGTTTCTTAAGCTGCGCTAAAAATGCGACTGCTCTGAAACTTGCCTTCCTCCGTGCCCTCTGCGCGAGCTCATTGTTGTGTTTCGGTTTCGGTTCTGTATTGCACTGTACGAATGCCATGGGGCGCCGCTCTGGCATTCCTGTTTTACCCAGGCGACGTGTAAAAAAGAGTGTGTGGAGAGTACTCGTTGAGTGCGGACGTTTCTTCTGCTTCAGCGCTTCGCGCCAAACCGCGTGTTCGGGCTGGCTGGCGCCCCGCCGGTCGCATTGGTCACCGCCGGTCTTCGCCTGCTGCTGCGCCGGGACTACCAGCCCGCAACACAGCACTCATGTTTCCCGACGTATTGCCAGATGGCGTCTATATCTCATGCAGCGCCTCTTCTATCGTCTTTAGACGACATTTGCAGCGAAGCACGCAGATACGCGGCCAATTTTTTCTCTGGTACGCCCAGCACTTTCGTTTCTTCAAAAAGTGGATGTAAAAGTGTACTACTTCTTCTTGTGTTCCGTCAATCGCGCAGTTCCTTACCGTTCTATTGCCTGTGTCAGCAAGTAAATAGAGAGATCAAGACGAAAAGACGTAGCAAGAAGCATCACCAGAAGAATGTTGAATGTTGTGATAGTGTTGCGTATAAGATACCTCTTTCTTGCGGGCGTTACTATGTCGGCCAAACGGGCGGTGCGCTAATGACCGCATGCGCGAGCATGCGAACAACGTCCGTAAACAAGCCAGAGATAGTCAACTGTCTCTTCACTGTAATCGCCAGAGGCAGAGTTCAGAGTTCTACACGGCCGCTGACGACGTGATGGTTATTTGCAGCACTCTCGTTGGCGTCGCCGCTGACAGTGAACATTTCTTGTTTAATGAGGCACCTAAGGTTTTTGCCTCCATAAAGGTAAACCATTCAGGGTATTGGCAGGGTTCGTCACAATTATTGCAAATACCACCTTTTTATTTCTATGTAGTAGCCGGGGTTCGTAGTTCGAGCCGTGAACCCACGAAGGCGTTCCGTTTCCCACTGGTGCGCCTCTCGCTGCACCAAAGCTCCCACTTGTGTGATGTTCGCCCGTCGACGTCATTGCCTTTCTGCGGCGCCTATTGCAGCCGTTTCGTTAGTCAGTGCCGGTGCACTCGAAGCAGGAGGTGGCGTAGAACCGCCGTTGGTTCATTTGAAAGAAGCCCTACGCTGGCGAGGAGACGTCCACACACTGACGCGAAAGGCGAGTCACATAATGCGTTGTCGGCAAATGGAATCACCGCGCACGCCGCATTTCACTTACCATAGAGTCTCCAACAATATCTCAGTGGAAGCCCCGTTGCACTGAGACTACCGCAACGCTAGCAGTCGGCATCGTTATTGTCGTGATTAATTACTCGTTGCCTCGGAGAGTGGCTTTGGCAACCAGCCGTTGCTAGTGTGCTCAGGCCAGTTAATTGCACGATGAGAGTGCAATCAGGATGTAGCACTCTGAAACGCGGTTCCGAAACACAGCGGTTTAGTAACCCTCTGAGGTCGAATTTTTTCGCAAAATCCAGTCCAAAAATGTGTAATTTTTATTGCTGAAATACATTCTTTAGACGCTTAATTTGAGAAAAAAATTGTCTAAAATTTTTTTTTCGTGACCGTAAAGTGGCAAAAAAGTCATTGTGTTGTGTTATACGCACTGTTATTCGTAGTTAAATGAAGCAAAACCCTAAAAAAAACTTGATAGTTTTTTTATAAATAAAAATTATGCATTATCCTCGTCTGACAAACTGAAATCCAATGAATCAGATTCTGATTCGGCACTTAGGGAATAGTCCGCATCGGAAGAATCGCTGCTCGACTCACCGGCAGCAGAGCAACCAGCGCGCGCTTCCATAGCGTAAGCGAACTGCGTCAGTGAGCGCACGGAAGAAAACTCTATGGTTGTGGCCCATCCGCAAAGCAAGACGAGTGAAAAAGCTGCAGTTCTCCTTCGTCTTATCGCCAACAAGACGTGGTTAGTTTTTCCGAGACCCCACAACAGGAAACGCAATCACGGCGGCGTCGTTTTGTAATTTAGTGCCGCACGGAAACAGATGTAATCGCACCCCGGACAGCAATAAACGAGAAAGTAACAAGCGGTACCCTTTGAGAGATTAGAAACCAAACAGCCATCAGCTTTGCGGGCGCAAGAAGCGGAAAACACCCGAAGGACGAAACCGAAACCAGCCGCACCGCATGCGCGCGCTCTGATGCGCAATGAAAGCCGCCGATCCGCTGTGGAAAAAATAATAAAATAAATGAAAAGACGGAGCGACATCGGCGCATTAAAAAAATCCACGTATTCCCGAAGCGTGGAAGCACATTCCAAGCAAGAGAATGATCGAAGAAGGCGCGCGTTGAAACCAACCACTCCGTGGGCGCGCTCTGCTGCGCAAGCGATAGGCAGCGCGCCGTTTTGCGAAGCATAAAAAAAGCAACAACGGGGGAGACGTCCGCACATGAAAAAACTTCCACGTATTCCCGAAGTGGCAGCACATGCAAGGCAAGAAAAATGATCGAAAAGACGCGCGTTAAAAATAAAACGCTATGCCGTACATGTACGACGAAACACTTTGGTACCAGGAAGCTTCTGCCGTACATGTACGGCGAAAACCCTCAAGGGGTATTGCATCTCCGCCATCGTTTGTTTGTGCCTATCCAGATTGGCACATACCCATCAGGGGGATTAGCCAAGAAGACGTATTGGGGTCTATTAATGATTACATTTTGTTTACCCTGGAGTAGAAATAAAATTACTAAGATAAAGAGCAATAAAGTGACAAAGGAAAAAAAAGGAAGGAGAAACGTGCTATCACAATAAAGTCTGAAATTTGGATCCGACCAGACAGCTGAGTTTACCAGACCGATCAATTCGACTGTATGTCATTTACTCACATTTTATAATTATGCACGAGTATTTTTCTTGTATTTCTCGTACCGTTCCAACTACTTCTTCTTCTCCTCAGTAGACTACCCACTACCAGTTCATGTCCCAAGTGTGTCGTGCCAGAAGAAGAACAAAAGTATGCCACAGATGACCCCCCCCTGCAGAGAAGTGGCCGTGGGGCACTGAAAGAAAAATAATCAAACACAGCTTGTCAGAATAGGTGCAGGCTTGATCATTTCAATGCTGACTGTGTCTTCATGCCATTACGCAGGATTGTAAAATGATGTTCAGAACGCTTGATGACTGGGAAAGGACTGTCATAGCGAGGCTGAAGAGCACTGCGAAACGCATCAACACGATCAAAAACGTGTTAAGATGTCTGTAGGTTTGCCGGTAGAAAAACATCGTTCTGAGTGTGAGCTGAAGTTGGTGATGGGCGCAAGTCTTGCATGAAGATCCGCAGATGCGGACGAAAGAAGATGGATTCGAAAACACTGCGTAGTAACGGGGCTGACGAGGTCACCAGGCAAACGGAGTGTGCAGCCATAAACCATCTCGGCTACAGAGCAAGCAAGTTCTGGCCGAAGTGATGAACGAAGGCCGAGAAGCACGATGGGGAGGTGAGATACCCAATCTTCGGCGTGAGGCTGCGAGGCGAGTGCTGCTTTTAGATGACGATGGAGTCTCTCTACAATGCCATTGATGCTGGATGATACGCAGTTGTGCGAATGCGCGCACAACCCAGTAGAGATGTGACAGAGGTGAAAAGCGCTGACTCAAACTGCCGCCTCGATCAGTAGTCACTGTTGATGGTACACCGAAACGGCTAATACAGGTAGCAAGAAAGGTACGAGCAACTGGTTCTGCCGTGATGTCAGGCATTGGAGCTGCTTTAGGCCACTAGTGTACCTGTCAATCATCATCATCAGCTGTCTACGCCCATGCAGGCAAAGGCTCTCCCATGTTCCGCCAATCAACCCGGTCCTGTGCTTTCTGCTGCCACGTAATACCTGTCAATACACCTAAGCAAATCTGTACATCCCCAACATGAGGTTAAAGCGCGACAATGTCCACATGAATGGTGTTCGAAAGGCATCGGAGAGGGAATTTTCCCAGGAGGCTTGGTGTGCCGTTGTACCTTGATACGCTGACACCTGTGCAAGTTGCGAACGCAATCAACGAATGTAGCGCGTATGGCGGCCAGACATAGCGATCAGTGACCAGTTATTGAGTAGATCTTACCCTGGATGGCAATGCGGAGGGTGTCGGAGGGTGTCAAAACAACAAGACGCAGATGTGAAGGCCCATAGATACGGTGCAGTGGTGTGAATGTCGCACCAGAGCGCAACGTCGTCGTCGGGAAAGTTGACTTCTTTCAGTCGGAGGGAAGTAGAGGATCGAAGTCGTGGAAGCTCATCGTCTAATGTCTGTGCCTCCGCGAGCGAAGACAATGAAAGGTCGGTGGTGCCTGTCGTGGCATTGATGGTAATACGACTGAGAGCGTCCGCTGCATTGTTAAAGCTGCCTTTTACATAACGCATGTCTGTGGTGAATTTGGCAATGAAAGCAAGGTGTCGAAGTTCTCTAGCAGTGTGCGTGGCACTGCAGGAACATAAAGCCGAAACAAGTGGCTTGTGGTTGGTAAGAATGGCAAATTGTGGCCCTTCAAGGAAGTACATGAAATGTCTCACCGCAAGGTAGGCCGCGAGGAGCTCCCGCCAGAAAGTACTGTATCGGCGCTCAGTGTCGTGTAACTTGAGAGAAACGAAGTGCCCATGCACCATTGATCCATTGATGAAGAACGGCTCCAACTGCTTCTGAAGAAGCGTCCACCATGATTCTAGTGGGAGCAGGGTAGTGCAGGAGGGTCACCTGGGCGAGTTTTGTCTTAACGGTGGCAAAAGCTTGATCCGCGACCGTGTCCCAGGCAAGTGCGGCTGACTCGGTTTTCGAAGTCGATAGTAGAGCTTCCAGAGGCTGCAGCAGTGTAGATCATGTAGGGATGAAGCAGCGATAAAAATTGACCAGTCCGAGAGAACGTCGCAGACTACGTATGGACTTGGAAGGCGGGTAGTCGATGATACCTTGAACCTTGTCAGGTATCAGTGATGCCATCTTTAGTGATGTGATGTGCGAGGAAAGCTATCTCCGAGACTTCAAACTGACACTTTTCTACATTGACGACAAGGTCGTGATCACGCAGTAGAATGAAAAGCTCACGTAGATGTGCCTTGTGCGTTTCAGCGTCCTTGCTGGCAACGAGAAGATCGTCTATATAGGCGAAACAAAACGGCAAGCCTCTTGTGATTTCGTCTATAAAACGCTGAAATGTCAGCTGCGTTTCTCAAACCGAAAGGCATAAGTAAATACTCTTGAAGCCCAATTGGGGTAATTATTGCAGTTTTGTAATGTCAGAAGGCTCAACGGGAATCTGATGATAATCTTTCACGAGATCAATCCTCGAGTATATTGTTGTGCCGGTTAAAAAGGCAGTGCAGTCCTGAATATTGGGTAACGGGTATCGATCTGGAACGGTGACTGCATTGAGAGCCCGATAATCACCACAGCGCCACCAGTCATTGTTCTTGGGAACCATGTCTAGCGCCGACGACCACGAGCTTGATGATGGACGAATGATGCAGCTGTAACATATGCTCGAACTCTTTACGACCAATTCGAAGTTTATCAGGGCCAAGTCGGCGAGGGTGGCAGTGAATAGGTGGGCCTGTGGTAACGATGCAGTGGGTCACAGTGCGCTTGGGGGTCTTATCCATTGGAGACTGCGTTGTAATCTTCGGAAACTCGTTGAGCAGAGCTGTATATGGTGACGTAAGCATTTTCACGAAGGTGGGGTTTAGGGTCATAGCGTGTGACAGAAAACCATTGACCGATAAGCCGGTATAGCTAACCACCAGGCGACAGCGGTTCATACCCACGAGCACATGAAAATGCCAAGAAATCGGCGCCTAAGATTGCGTAGCGTACGTCTGCTATCCAAAATAACCACTGTAGTTCTTCTTGAGACCGAGATCAAGGGTCAGACACTTCTGTCCCTAAGTTTAAATGACAGAAGAATTGATCGCCTGTAAAGGAGTTGACTTCTCGCGGAGACGCCGGTCCGTTTTGGACGCCGGAATTATGCTGACGTCTGCTCCAGTGTCCACCAGCAAGCGAAGACCTGTGGTTTTATCGGTGATGTGGAAGAGGCGGCTGGATGCTTGGCCTTGATCGCCCGCCGCTGTTATTGACGATCGGCCTGAGCGTTTCCCATGCGCCATGAGCGGGATGGCACACATCTGCGAGCCGCGGCACGAACATGCCGGTGATAGTAGCATGTGTTCTGAGATGAAAAGCGGTGCTCAGGCTGGTGGAGGGGCCGTTGCTGAGCAGGCAACGTGAGAAAAGTCGCGAATTCTCAGCAATTGCCGACGTAAGTTGGCGACTTCAGCTGCGATATCTTTTACCGTTTTTCGAAGGGAATCTGCTTTGGAAACCGGAGATAGTGGGCAGCGTTTATGACTGCCGGAGTAGTGTCCATCATGTCATCGGCCATTTCTGCCAGCTCTGACAGTCTTATCCAGAGCTGGAACAAGAGCCATTCGCACGGTAGGTGGAAGACGCTGTAGAAACAACTCACGTAGTATGGATGTTTCCGATTGTGAGACGCTGAGCGAGCCAGCGCGCAGACAAACAGGACGCGTTGATAGCTGACAACAAAAGAACATTTATTCACTCAGTGTATGGCCGAGGAAGGGGAATGGCGCTAGTGGCGCTAGCGAGGTCGGTGACGCACGCAGCGACGCCACAGGCCACATCTCCTTTCCTTTCCTGAAAGAAGACGACTTGCTTCAGTACTCTCCAACAAATCGTCGTGGCTTTTGGCGCTTTCTTGTACTTCGCCTTAGTGGTTGGGGTCGTGGTTCCGGGGGCTTTGGTGATGTCGTTGCTGTTGAGCTGTGGGCTCGGATATGCTCACGGTTGCGGCGGAACTCTTCCCCATCTTCGTTGGCCACGATGTACGATATCGGTGTTGGGTCTTCGGAGACTACAATCGCTGGGTGCCACTCGGAATTGCGGCCGTTGAACACTGTGACCTCTGACCCAGGATGTAGACGTGCTAGGTCTCTTGTACCTCTGTTGTACGTCTTCTGTCGCTGGCGGATCTCCTTCAGTCTTGCCGTCACCTACTTGGGAGACACTGTCTTAGGCTCTAGAAGCTTGGTGTGCACAGGCAGCTGTGTCCTTGTTCTTCTTCCCATCAGGCGCTGAACTGGCGATTGCAGCAACTTGTCCCTTGGCGAGTTTCTCCATTCTAGTAGGGCGTTGTAAAACCCCGCTCTCCCGTAGTCAGTCTTGCTGAGAAGTTTCTTCGCCTCTTGGACGGCTCGTTCCGCCATCCCATTGGAACGTGGATAGTACGGACTTGATGTGGTGTGCTCGATGTCACACTGATTCATGTATTCAGCAAACTTGTGGCTGTTAAACGGTGGCCCATTGTCGCTGATGAGCTTCCGAGGAAGACCGTGAGTAGCGAAGACTACTTGGCAGAATACAATGACGGCTTCAGCAGTCGTGTGCTTTAAGCGTCGAATCTCAAACTAAACCAAGTAGAAGTCGACAACGATCCCATATTCCTCTCCCTCGTGGTAGAAAAAATCGATGCCAACTGTTTGCCAGGGCAGTTCGGGAACTTCGTGGCTCAGCATCGGCAGTCGTTGGTTCCTGGGCTTATGTTGCCTGCAGAGTGCACATCGATCTCTTTTCTCTTGAATGTCGGCTGACATACCAGGCCAAAGCATGACATCTCTGGCAGGTTGCTTCATCTTTTCTACGCCTCCATGGCTGCATGTAGGAGGTGTAGGACATCGTTCCTCATGCTGCTGGGAAGGATCAGTCGGTTGGATGGGAAGGGATATCTTCTTCGACATGGATCTCGTCACGGTACGGCCAGTAACTCGGATTTGTTCAGGATTGACCTTCTGTCCTCTGGCCATGTGGTACTCGCATATTTCTTCAAGGTACAAAGGTTAGTGTCTTGATTTGTCTCACGTTTGATCTCCTGCAGTTTTTCGGTGGAGACTGACAATTCTTGTACGACATTTAGTTGGAAGTATTCTTCTTCCGGCACCTCTCTTTTGACGGAAACCGAGACAAGGCGTCTGCTGTAAACATCTCGTTTCCTGGTTTGTATATTATCCGAAGGGAATACTTCTGGAGTGTCAGTCGCATCCTTTGTAGACTTAGTGGACACTGGTGGAGTGGTTTCTTGAAGATCGCCTCGAGTGGGCGGTGGTCACTTTCCACCGAGATGCTTGGCTGTGCAAAGACATAGTCGTGAAATCTGGAGCATCCACGTACAATGGCTAACATCCCCTTTTATATTTGTGCATACTTCTCTTGTGCTTCTGTAGTGAGCGAGAAGACTAAGCCAAGGGGTGTCCGTTCTGCAGGATGACTCCTCCTACTCCATGTTGGCTGGCATCTGCCTGTAGCACGATGGGCTGTGTCTTGTCGTAGTATGCCAGGACTGGTGCTTGTGACAAGGCTTTTCGCAGGCTTTCAAAGCTTTGTTGCTGCGCGTCTGTCCACATCGATGCGTTGTCTTTCTTCGGTAAGTCACGCAGTGGTGCACTTATCTCCGACATGTTCGGGATAAATCTGGCAACAAAGTTTAGCATTCCCAGGAATGTCTTTAGTTGCTTGGTGTTCTCTGGACTTGAACTGCGAGGATCGCTTCTGCTCTTTTCGGGTCAAGTGAGAGTCCTTGGTCGGTCAGCCTGAACCCTAGATAGCGTACGGGGCGTGGCCAGAAATTTTTAGGGGCGAAGCTCCTTAAGGCGGCACCCGTTCGTCCCTCGTAGTCGTAGTCGTAGTAGTCGTAGTGCGTAACCAGTCCTACGCTTTGACCTCCAAGGTGGTGCCGGTGGGAGATTTTTCCTGTGCGTTGTTGAACAATAAAAATTCGCAGCGTGCGCGTTAACTAAAAGCCGAATTCTTCTGTCTCTCATTCCCCATTAGCAGCCATTGGCATGTTCCAGTAGGAAACGTGTAGAGAAGTGTAAGTGTTAGCTAAAACTTTTCTTTCTCTCATTCCCATTAGCAGCCTTCTTTACCTCCAAGGTAGTGCTGGTGAGATTTCTCCTGTGCGTGATTAAACAATAAAAATTTTGTTCAAAACGCCGTTGATGATGAAATAAACCAACGAAAGACGCCAGATGTTTTGTAAAAGCAAAACGAAAGAACGCCAGATGTTTCTAAAGCAAAACGAAAAGACGCCAGCTGCTTAACGAAAGACGCCAGATGTTTTCTAAAGCAATGGTTTTCTAAACAATGAAAATTCACAGCGTACATGTAAAATTAAAGTGAGCTGCAAGTCGTCATAACTCATCGAACCTTTAGTATAAACGCGCCCGATCTCACGTCGGTGATGATGTACTGGGCAGAATTCACGGAAGATTCACGGTTTACCGATGAACCTCCGCAGCTTCGCCCACTCATCATCATTCACTCCGTGGATATGCTGTGATTTTTTTTTGGGGGGGGGGTTCAACCATACTTCATGATATTCGTGCGTTTGTTTGTATGTGCGGTGTATATATACGCAAGCAAAACTGAAAAATTTCGGGGGTTTTGACCCCCCCCCCTTGGCTACGCCCCTGATAGCGTACTCCGGTTTTGCGGAAGTGACACTTGGCCTCGTTAAGCTTGAGATTTACTTCCTTGCACCGCTGCAAGACATTTCGCAGGCGTCTGTCGTGCTCCTTCTTGGTTGAACCCCAATACCAGTATGTCATCCATGACTACGTCGACGCCATAAAGACCTTGAAGTACTTGATGTATTGCTTTCTGGAAGACTTCAGGTGCTGTGAAATTGCATATGGCATCCGCAGAAATCTGTATCTTCCGTATGGCGTGCTCATGGTGCATAAGTATGAACTGGGCTTGTCAAGTTGGATTTGCCAAAATCTGTTGCAGCGTCCAACGTAGAGAAGTACTTGGCAGAGTCTATTTTGGTCACGACGTCCTCAAGCGTCGGCATGTGGTGGTGCTCTCGTTTGAGTGCCTTCTTAAGGTCGACAGGATCCAAGCATATCCTTATCTTGTCTTTCTTTAGCACAGCTACCATTCGACTTGTCCATTCAGTCGGTTCAGTGACAGGCGCGAGAACTCCATTTGCTTCCATTCTGTCTAATTCGGCCTTGACCTTTTCACGGAGAGCTAGTGCAACGCTGCGGGCGGTCTTGACTACGCCTTGAAATCCCTTGTGCAGGTTCATGTGGTAAACCACACCACGTAGCTCACCGAGGCCTTTGAATGTATCAGCGAATGGTCTTGCCACTTCATAAAGTTGGCTCTCTGCCGTTGTGAGCGTGGCCACAAGTCGGATGAGTCCTAGCTTCTGAGACACTTCACCGCTGAGAGTTGTTGGCACGCGTTCTTGCACAACGAAAAAATGTGCCTGAGCAGATCCGTGTTTGCTTGTAGCTTGCAGGGTCACTCTGCCTATTGCTTTTTTCTTCTGTCCAAAAAAATGTGTTAAGCAATGTGTTGCTTGATTCCGGTTGCGTGCTTGTAACTGCTTTCAGTTGCTTGAGCGAAATCACTGAACAGTTCGCTCCGGTGTCTAAGTTGCAGAGCACTGACTTGCCCTCAATCTCAATCTCGGCCTTCCAAACTCCACTCTTTTGCGTGTGGGTCGGCGAGACAGCATTAGGAAGGTAGTTTTCTTCGCACTCTAGCCTGTCAACTTTTAGAGTCTTCGTCTGTGTCGCGTTCCTCTTGCTCGGCTTCTTTGACCGACAGACGCTCGCAAAGTGGTTGCGTTTCCCGCACTGCTTGCATTTTTAAATGCGAATGCATTTCTTAGTCAGGCTATGTAAGGCATCCGGCGTTGTCCGCGCGCCTCTCCGCTCTCACTCCCTCTCCCATAGCAACAGCTGCGGGCGCGCGCGCTTATCCTCGCCCCTAGCCACCGGAGCAGGTGGTGCGGGCGGAGTAGCGGAGAGTGAGTGGAGAGGAGGAGCGCGCTCTGGCGTGTGAGGGCGGTCGGATCGTAGGAGCTCGGCGGAGCTCCCTCGTGTGTGGACAGAGTGTAGGAGAGGGTAGGCGCAGTGCTTCTCCGCTCCTTCTCTCGCCGTTCGCTCTCTCTCCTCCCTGCGCCACCGCCTCAATGCAGTACGTTTGAAACGCGTTTGTAGCGTTTGTGCTGCCTTGGCACAGCCTGAAAACAGCACGTTCTAAACGCGTTTGTGCTGCATTGAAGGCGGTGGCAACAACCCTGAGGTGATTACGAACGCACGTTGGAAGCGTTCGTTGAAAGAGGCGCCCAAAAGGGAGACACTTGAGCGCGTCGATGTGTCCACCTTTAGGCCATTAAAATTACTACGCCGTGTACTCTCGGCGCAAGAAATGCATTCGCATTTCCTCACGATTCCCTTCGGGGAGGTGGGGCATTTTTTTGCCTTCTGCTCGGCAGTACTGATTCTTGTGAAACGCGTAGCCACATTTTGTGCATGTTTTGTCGTTTCGCACAAGGTTGACCTCTTCGGGGCAGTCCGGTCGTTTGTCAGCGTTGCCGTGACTTCCTTGGGCCAAAATATTTGAAGTTTAAGGCGCGAATAAGACACGGACGAAGCTAAGGAACACACACATGGAGCGCCACGCAACTGTGGTGCTGGGATTGGAAACACTTAGAAGAGAGCCCGATGAACTAGAAATATACGATGCAAGAATGGCAGACTGAGCTTGTTGGTTTAACATATTTGAAGTTTAAGGCGCGAATAAGGCACGGAATAAGACATTGTCCCCGTTACACTTCGTATATCATGCACGTGTCTTCGTACAAGACGCTAAGCCTGGTCAAGAACAGTCGCAAAAATGACGAGCGAACAAAGCGCAGACGTAGCTGTAACCCACGTGCGCTCGTACGTCGCCGGCGCCGATCACAAGCGCGAGCCGCCAGCCGCGGGAGCTAGACGTGACTGCAGCGCCACTAGTTCTCGCGACCGCCACGCAGACCGCCTCTCCAGCGGAGCTTTTAAACGGAGTATGTTCTCGTGACGTTGGTGTGCGGCGTGACCACCCTTGCTGCGCATGCGCACATCCTCTCTACTTCCCCTCTCCCCCATCCCCTCTACCTCTCCACTTCCCCTCTCCCCTCCCACTTTCCCTCCCACTCTCCACTTCCTCTCCCCCTCTCCTCTCCACTTTCCCACCCACCTTTCCACTACCTCTCTCCCTCCCGCTCTTCCTTCCTTTCCCCCACCCCCTCTCGACTTCCCTTCTCCCCTTTTCCCCCTCACCACTCCCCCTCTGGAACGCGGGCTCTACATGCCGAAACACTGCTACGCATCGCCTCATAATCCCCTTTAGCGAGAGATGGTCTGATTTTTTAGAATACTTTATAGTCATGTCATATGTCCTTGTGTGGGAGACTGGCTGTGTGGACTGCATTCGAGGTGTCATGTGACACAGCCGTCTATGTGCTAGACTCTGCCCTTGGACTGCAAGTGCTAAGTTGTACGACACATGTTGCAATGTACGTAGTTCAGCTGATTGTTTTTCTTTTTCTATCTTTTGCTTGCTTCCATTTTTCTTCTTATGGCCTCTTTCTTCGTGTTGGGGAGATAGCCGGATAGTGGAACATGTAATACACTCGCACCTTATAGATTTCCTTGAGTCTAATTCCTTCTTTAGTATTTATCAGCATGGATTCCGTAAAGCAGTTTCGTGCGAAACGCAGTTGCTGTGTTTTACTAACGACATATTTATTAACGCAGATCTTGAACTTGATACTGACTGCATATACTTAGATTTCGCTAAAGCGTTCGACACCGTCTCACATGAACTACTTATTTTCAAACTTAATCAGCTCAATATTGACCCCAACGTACTTGCATTGATTAAAGAATTTCTCTCTAACCGTAGCCAGTATGTGACAGCTAACAATATTTGTTCACCTAATTCCGCTGTAACCTCTGGTGTACCACAAGGGTCCGTTTAAGCCCACTGTTTTTCCTAATTTATATTAATGATCTTCCTTCTTGTGTTTCTTCCTCAACAGTCCGACTATTCGCAGATGACTACGTAGTTTACCAAAAGATTACTAGCCATGCCGATCATCTTAACCTCCAACGCGATCTAGATGCAATATATGAATGGTGCAAGAAATGGCTCATGACACTTAATATTACTAAATGTAAGAGCATGCGAGTTTCACGCCACACTACTACCCACTGTTCGCGTACATACTCCCTCAATAACATTCCGTTACCATCTGTTGAAAATTATAAATATCTTGGTGTTCATATATCTTCTAATCTTTCATGGAATATGCACGTAGAATATGTGAGTGACAATGCTAACCGCATGCTTCGTTATCTGCGTCGAAATTTTTCCTCTGCCCCATCGTCCATCAAGCTAACACTGTACAAAACATTGGTAAGATCAAAATTAGAGTGCGCATGCGCCATGTGGGACTCAACTCATGCCATTCTCATTCAAACTCTCGAAGCCATTCAAAATCGCGCAGCGCGTTTCATCTTATCGAATTATTCACGTCATTCCAGTGTCACATCCATGAAGAACACCCTAAACTTGCCTGACCTTTCGTTGCGCCGCACATTGTCTCGCCTTAACCTTTTTCACAAAATCTATCATTACAACAGCTATTTGAAGGACGCCCTATTTCATCCACCTCGTTTCATTTCACCGAGGACCGATCATCGCTATAAGGTGGCCTACCATCCTGTCGCACCGGATTGTGCAATGACTCGTTTGTTCCTAGGACAAGCGCAGCCTGGAACTACCTTCCGGCCTCCATCGCCTGCATAACGGACGAAAAAGATTTCAAGCTCGCCGTGCAAGATGCCCTGTAACTTATTTCTTTTTTTCTTTTTTGTTAACTGCACTTGTAATTGTTTTCCCCACTCCTTTCTGTAGTGCCTTCGGGCCTTGAAAGTATATTTAATAAATAATAAATAAATAAATAATGTAGCCTACCTTCTCATGTTATTTTTGTTCTATTTAATTAAAAAAATTTGAGCTCGAGTGAGTCTCGTCGAGAAAAGGTTTAGGTACTCCGGATGAGAGAAATTTGGTGAGTCTGAGTCACAGTGAGCTCTCGGAGCAAAATATTTTTCTTGAGTAAGTAAGCTCCGGTTTTTTTTTTGCCGACCTATGGTCACAAGCGTGAAATCTCAGTTGCCATGGATTTCCAGCTGAACGTTATGGTTATGTTCTGTCGTGACTCACACGTGTTTAATGTCATGTTGACAACGATTGCCAGCAAAAGGTTGTAATGGTTATCATGTTCTATGTCACAATGCGTTAGTGTTATCGGTGTCAGCAAAAAGTTTTATGGTTATCACGTTCTGTGCCATAAGTGCAAAAGAATATGTTGACAGAGAGTGCCCAAAAATATTGTATTCGCCGCCACGGAAAAGCTTCCTTATTTAATAATAATATCTGGGTTTAACGTCCCGAAACCACCATATGATTATGAGAGACGCCGTAGTGGAAGGCTCCGGAAATTTCGACCACCAGGGTTATTTAACGTGCACCTTAATCTAGGTACACGGGCCTCAAACATTTTCGCCTTCACCGAAAATGCAGCCGCCGCGGCCGGGATTCGATCCCGCGACCTTCGGGTCAGCAGTCGAGCGCCATACCCACTAGACCACCGTGGCGGGGCTTTTCCTTATTTGCGCTTGAAAGCCTATGTGGAAGTGCTTTTGTTGTCTGATATAATGATTAATTTCAAAAAATGTTAAGTGATTTGTGAATTAGACAAGACTGATTTGTTAACGAAGCTTCTGGAAAATCCTGATTTAGAGCAACAAGAACTTTTGGTCTTCGTCAAAATGTACTTTTGGGCTAGTTGGTTCATAATCGTAGTAGAACAGCGCCGGCGAAAACAACAGACCAGACGAGGAGAAGGACACGTAACACAAGGCGCACTAACAACTGAAAGTTTATTCGGTATCTGCAGAGAATAAATACTGCCTTCACATGAATAAACAGAAGAAAGAAGGTTACAAAAGCTATGACACTGTATCACGTGGTCACTCCTACTGTGCGTGCAAAACGGTTCCTGAAAGAAATCTGACATCCTTCTCTGAAAGCAAAACAGAAGGCATGCTGACACAAGATTCCCCGAGCTTTTTAATCTCTAGGCTTCAACAACCTCCCTTGTTAACCTGTCAGCTGACTTGTACATGACGCCAGTGCTTTCAAATCGAGGTGCGCAACCCAGTCTCTGCAATGGATACCTAGATGCCCCGATACCACTTTCGTTGTGTTGTACTTGTGCTCTTTTAATCTATCATTTAGGCATCTTCCTGTTTGGCCTATGTATGACGCACCGCAAGACAAAGGGATTGTGTAAACCACATTATCGGTGCACTGTACAAACCTGTCGCGATGCTTCTTAGTGCACACAGGTGTCTTACTTTCTGCGTTAACCGCCCGACACATTTTTGCCAGCTTGTCGGGTGCGGTAAACACCACCTTTACTCCCGCCCTTTCCGCCACTTTCTTCAAGTTGTGCGAAACGGAATGTACGTAAGGAATAGCGGAGACATTCCTTGTACCGCACAATTGTGCTGCTGCACGGTTGGCGTTAGCGCCTTGGTTCTTCACTTTTAGCATCTTTTCTGCAACGCTAGACAGAATTGCTCGCGGGTACCCCGCGTCTGTTAGACGACGAACCTGGTCGTCGAAACTACTTCGCAGCCGGTGAATGCATGATTTCTTTAGGGCATTGTCAAAGGATGAATAAACGATGCTACGCTTCACTAGCTTAGAATGCGAAGAATGAAACAACAAAACAGGTTTTTTTAGCTCTTGGCTGGAAAGCCCAGCAGACGTTACGAGGTGAAAATGAAGCCCTAAATCGAGGAAACGTAAAAAACTATCAACCGGAAGCTCGTGAGTCAAAACTAAAGGTGCCAAGCACTGACGAAAAAGTGCAAGTATATCAGAAGATTGCTTTTGCAAGTCTTCCTCGTCACAATCTAGAACAATTAAAAAGTCGTCCACGAATCTAAAACACGTAACACATGAGTGGGTGTCAGGCGCTGCTGCAACAGTCTGTCTAATTTCGCTAAAAAGATGTCACTTAGTATCGGAGCTATGCATGAACCTATGCACACACCATCTTTTGTAAACAGATGTCCCCTTTCCATTCTACATAAGTAGAACCAAGGTAGGTTCTTAGCAGCTCCAGGAACGAGCCTACTGCTATACCGGAAGCATTTTGGAATGAAACCGCCCCGTAGCTGTCAATGCATTCCGCTACGCTAGTAAGAAGAGCATCTTGTGGTATCGCGTAGTACAGGTGTTTTTGTCAATTGAAAAAGCAATTGAAAAAGAGACGTGCGCCCGAAGCCGAGCAAGAAAGATGTGCAGCCGAAGGTGTTGATGTGCTAATCCGTTGTGATTCTTCCGAAAGGAACTTTCCGGTGCGTAAGACTGTCTCCTACCTGAAAGAACATGCGCTCTCACTGCTACCTGCGGACAAGGAAGGCGGTTTTGCCGTGATGCCTAAGTCCGTGTACCATTCGAAGGCGTCCGAAGCGTTGGCTTCAACATTTAAGCAGGTCAGTGAAGTTAGCCTGAGTAAGATAAGAACAAAAGCCTCACAATTATGTAGAAAACTAAATCTCGCAAAGCTGTCGACTGCCATTGAGTCAAACAAGACGCTAAGTCTTGATGTGTTTTTTGCAGCGAAGACCCATAAACCGGAGTTCGTGTAATTGTGTCAGAAAACAGAGCATGGCAGAAATGTTTGTCTTTGTACCTGCAGCAGAACTTAGACCAATTGATGATTGATGATCCCTTCAAAGTAAAGAATTCTGAGCAGGTTGTGTGCTTTCTAGCAGAAAATGAGACTAGACAACTGAATGCTTTTTCAATTGACATAAAAGACCTGTACTACGCGATACCACAAGATGCTCTTCTTACTAGCGTAGCGGAATGCATTGACAGCTACGGGGCGGTTTCATTCCAAAATGCTTCCGGTATAGCAGTAGGCTCGTTCCTGGAGCTGCTAAGAACCTACCTTGGTTCTACTTATGTAGAATGGAAAGGGGACATCTGTTTACAAAAAGATGGTTGTGCATAGGTTCATGCATAGCTCCGATACTAAGTGACATCTTTTTAGCGAAATTAGACAGACTGTTGCAGCAGCGCCTGACACCCACTCATGTGTTACGTGTTTTTAGATTCGTGGACGACTTTTTAATTGTTCTAGATTGTGACGAGGAAGACTTGCAAAAGCAATCTTCTGATATACTTGCACTTTTTCGTCAGTGCTTGGCACCTTTAGTTTTGACTCACGAGCTTCCGGTTGATAGTTTTTTACGTTTCCTCGATTTAGGGCTTCATTTTTCACCTCGTCACGTCTGCTGGGCTTTCCAGCCAAGAGCTAAAAAACCTGTTTTGTTGTTTCATTCTTCGCATTCTAAGCTAGTCAAGCGTAGCATCGTTTATTCATCCTTTGACAATGCCCTAAAGAAATCATGCATTCACCGGCTGCGAAGTAGTTTCGACGACCAGGTTCGTCGTCTAACAGACGCGGGGTACCCGCGAGCAATTCTGTCTAGCGTTGCAGAAAAGATGCTAAAAGTGAAGAACCAAGGCGCTAACGCCAACCGTGCAGCAGCACAATTGTGCGGTACAAAGAATGTCTCCGCTATTCCTTACGTACATTCCGTTTCGCACAACTTGAAGAAAGTGGCGGAAAGGGCGGGAGTAAAGGTGGTGTTTACCGCACCCGACAAGCTGGCAAAAATGTGTCGGGCGGTTAACGCAGAAAGTAAGACACCTGTGTGCACTAAGAAGCATCGCGACAGGTTTGTACAGTGCACCGATAATGTGGTTTACACAATCCCTTTGTCTTGCGGTGCGTCATACATAGGCCAAACAGGAAGATGCCTAAATGATAGATTAAAAGAGCACAAGTACAACACAACGAAAGTGGTATCGGGCATCTAGGTATCCATTGCAGAGACTGCGGTTGCGCACCTCGATTTGAAAGCACTGGCGTCATGTACAAGTCAGCTGACAGGTTAACAAGGGAGGTTGTTGAAGCCCTAGAGATTAAAAAGCTCGGGGAATCTCGTGTCAGCATGCCTTCTGTTTTGCTTTCAGAGAAGGATGTCAGATTTCTTTCAGGAACCGTTTTGCACGCACAGTAGGAGTGACCACGTGATACAGTGTCATAGCTTTTGTAACCTTCTTTCTTCTGTTTATTCATGTGAAGGCAGTATTTATTCTCTGCAGATACCGAATAAACTTTCAGTTGTTAGTGCGCCTTGTGTTACGTGTCCTTCTCCTCGTCTGGTCTGTTGTTTTCGCCGGCGCTGTTCTACTACGATTGGTCTTCGTGTTCGCGATGTGCCTTCTTGTGCTGTAAAATATAATTACTGGCCTTTTGCTTTCGTGCTCTTTCATATCACGCCTGGATGCAACGTAATAAAAGATATTAACGGTTTTTATACCTTATTTTTTTCTACCAGTGACAATCGGTATTGTGGACAATACCTGTTACATACTGCATATACAGATGGAAAAACATCGGTGGCCGTTACGCTCTGTGAAAGTGCGTGACCAGTGAAGCTTGATAAAATAAGTGATACATAATCATTGTTCATTGATAAATGAGAGCTTGCACAATGTCTATTGGTTTTTGATGGCTATCGCATCGTTTGATGGGCGCACCTACGTTGATCCCAATGGCACATCTTCACCCCGACGACTAATCTGAGTGAACAGATTAAACCCTTCTGGTAGCTGAAGTAGTTAGCATAAACCTGAACACAGCGTATGGTGAATGCCACGCAAAGATGGCATCAATAAGGACATAATCAACAGCACTCGATATACGCTGAGTGAAACCGTCGTCATTCGAGGAGAGAAACGGCAAGGTGTACGCTCGCCAGCTACACTTCTGCTCATGCACACACACACTACCACACAGAGTTTCAGGAACGCGAGAGACAGAGCTCGTAGATGGAGCGTTGAATGGGCGAAGGCAGGGTTGCCAGGTCAAAAAGAAACAAACTGGCGGAAAATTAGCAAAACTAAAAAAAGTAGCTAACTTGAGCCGAGCGCAGTAAAAGTAGCCAAAAGTAGCCAGGCGTGTGCAAACACAGCTGTAAGAATTTTATTGAAATGACTAAATGCAAAAGCATTTTCGGGAAAATGTATTAAGCACAACACCGCCACTTACAAAAAAATTCTGAGACACAAGCATAAACTGTTCACTTTAGCAATCACTTTGTGCAGAATAACGAAGTTTATTGCGCTGTTGCAAAAATGAAACTCTCTTCACGCGTCTTGGATAATTATTCTTTAAACGATTAGAACTAACAGCCTTCTCGCAACATTAAAAGAAATGTTTCGCTGAAAGCGAAAATCAATGAATGCGATAGCAACAATTGGAATGTCATACGCAATAAGGCTAGCAGATCGACACTGGCAGCGTGCTGCTCAAACAAAAAGGACGCACCAAAAGAACACATGTACACAGAGGACAAGTGCGGACTAACAACTGTGACAGCTTTTAGTTCGCGTTCGTCCTGTGTATGCTTCTGCGTTCGTTTCGTGTGTCGTTTGTGTTTGAGCAGCGCGCTGCACGTGTCCAAGTAGTTCACTCAATTCGCAAACGCGGCCGCTACAGCGAGTGAAGTGACATTTGTGCGGTCTATAGATTGAACGCAAACGTTGCAGTAAAAGCACTACATGTACAACCCCCCCCCCCTCCCTCATGAGTGACCATGCACTGAAAGTGAAAGTACAGGACGGAGGCGCGCATCTGAACTCCGGCGAAAGACGAGCGGGGCAACGGCCTTTAAAGCGCGCCCTCTGCGTCACCTCGCGGGTGATAGTGAGCAAGCCTCTGCCACGCTGAAGCACGTCAGAGTTGTGCGCACCGCAAGCGCTGAAATGGTGTATTGAATAAGTGGCCTTTAGTGCGATGGAGAACGTATGCTGCGTGGTGGAGTTGTTTAATGCGCTGCACTGCGGATCGACGAGACGGGTCGCAGCTGGTGCGAATTCCCGGTCGCACACTTAGGTAAAATTTTTACTCTTACTACTTTCTTGTAGTTCTGATATATATATATATATATATATATATATATATAATATATATATTATATATGCCAACGGCAATAACCAGCCGCGAGTCTCGATTGCGGTGGAATGTCGCTTTCAGCAATAGGTGGTCAGCTATATGAGGCCCCACGTAATAGTTTTCCCTGAGACCTAGCCAAGCATCAAAAAGTCTTTTGTGCAATACAAGTACCAGGTCCAATTTCGGGAGCTTTAAGCACGCCTTGGCCGTCATGTTTTCACATCGCACACTCGAACGACAGCGGCTGCCACGTTTCCAGATATCGAATTTTGTTCAAAATGAAAGAACAAGAAAGTAGCCAAAAAGTAGCCAAGCCACTTTCGCTACCCCACCAGCCTAAAAAAAGTAGCCTAATTGGCGCAAGGTAGCCAAACCTGGCGAACCAGCGCGAAGGCTGCCCGTTGGCGTTTCGCACTGCAGCAAATACTCATTCAAACTGTATTGAACGAGATGCACTGGAAACGGGGAACCAGCCACCGCTGCGCTGAAACTACCAAGGCACGTCCTGTCGCGCACGTTCAAGTTCAAGTTCAAGTTTACTAAAAGAATCGCGGTATACAACATATATATCGAGGTACAAAGTTTTCAGAAGGAGACCCAAAGGAAAAACTGTGGGAGGGCCTCCTATCAGAATTGGACAATAAACATTTTTTGGTAAGCAGGGAACAAATTTAATATACGTTCACAAATTTAGGAGGTTACTATCGCTCCAGCCAAGTTTAAGAGACGAGACCCGACGTTTCGGGACCGATTCGGCCCCTTCCTCAGGGGGTTACTGGTTTGGTCATGGAAGCTTCTCCCCGACTTGTTTCCCCGCGGTTCTGGATTTTCCCTTCCCTGACGTTTCGGAGGCCGTGAACATGAGAGGGAAACACGTGAGGGAAAGGGGAATCCGGAGCCGCGGGGAAACAAGTCGGGGAGAAGCTTCCATGACCAAACCAGTCACCCCCTGAGGAAGGGGCCGAATCGGTCCCGAAACGTCGGCTCTCTTAAACTTGGCTGGAGCCATAGTACCTCCTAAATATTCCACCCAGCCAGACAGATTTCTGTCAAAAATGTTTACATTTACGTTCACAAATATGTTAAAAATATATACAATATCTCTGTATGGGCAACACAACAACCAATAGAATAGACGAAATAATGCGATGAAAGCATGTATGTTCAACAGTACAAAATACACTCGGCAAAACATCAATACAGGCAATGCAAAAGCGGAATCGTTCAATAACTAGTCATGAGAGCGCGTATGTTCACAAACACAAAACCACACGGCAAAACATCAACAAAGGCAATGCAAAAACGGAACGGTATATTAGAGTGACGAGAGCAAGTATGTTTTCAAAGATGATCGAAAACGGTTTAGTGATGACGTTTTTAAATCAGGGTTTAAAGTGTTCCAAATGGAAATTGGGCTGAAACAAGCAGTTCGCTTGCCATAATTCGTAGCTACTTTTGGTAACAGAAATTATTTGACAGAGCAAACCTGGTCGTATTCTTATTAATGAATTAATGAATTGGAAAGACCTCACCAGAAACTTGGCGGTTGATGGCTTTATGCAGCAAGACCATCACACTGGCTTCGTATGTACAAACAACAGGTAGTGCACTCAATTTTAGAAATAGGGGCTTGGATGATGAACGGGGGGATGTAAAGGTTATAATTTGAGCGCGCGTTTCTGGATGCTAACCAAACAAGATATGTGAGTGTAATAAGTATTTCCCCAAGGGGTAATACAATATTTGATATGTGTATGGATGAAAGCGTGATAAAGTGAGAGAAGCGTATCAATGCTGAAGCTTGAACGCGTTTTAATTAATGCCCTTATGCCAAAGCCAATTTTTTTTACCACCGAATCAACGTGGGTGTCAAACTTTATATTGAATCAACAATGACTCCTAGGAACTTCGCAGAACTTATTTGTTTAATTTCCACATTGCCTATTCGTATGTGTAAGTCAGATGTCATTAGTTTATGAGGAGAATGAAAAACTATGAACTCAGACTTTACAGGGTTTATGCTTATATATTATGACACCAATCTTCAAGCTTGTGTACAGTGTAGTTTAATTTATCTAAACGCTCAGTGGGGTTGGAGGCAGAAGCTACGATCGTCGTATCGTCGGCGTACAGAAAACACTTGCAATTATGTAAGTAATTCGGGAGATCGTTAATAAATGTCAAGAATAAGAGCGGGCTGAGAATTGATCCTTGGGGTACACCTTTGGTGATGAGCCTATGTTGTGAAAAAGCGCCATTGATGTAGACGCTTTGATACCTGCTTGAAAGGTAGTCTTTAGGAAGCACCAAAAACGGGCCAGTAATGCCATAACTTTCTAACTTAGAAAACAAAACTTCGTGGTTAATGTTGTCAAATGCTTTTTTAAAATCAATGAACACTGAACCGGCTGTTAATCCGCTGTCCAAATTTTTCGAATACAGTCAATAAAGCTAATGACAGCGTGTTCTGTTGAAAGACCCGAGCGGAACCCAAACTGCGACGAGGACAGTATGTTAAATTTTGCGAAGTAGGTAGAAATACGAATTTCAATTAATTTTTCTACTATTTTGCTGAAAACGAGAGTATAGAAATTGGCCTGTAATTTTCTACCATTGTCGGATAACCTTCATTTAGTATAGGAATTACTTTAGCAATCTTCAGTTGCCTAGGAAAAATTCCTGCGGTAAAAATTAGGTTGACTATATGACAGATAACTTCAGCCGTAACGTGTTTGACCGATTTAATATGTATTGCGTGTATGTTGTCTAGGCCAGCTCCTGTATTCTTTAGTTGTGTAATAACCGTTAGCACTTCATCGATTGTACAAGGGCGTAAGAAGCAACACGAGGTTGCCTTTCCAGCTGTGGCACTCAAGGACTTTAATTAGTTTCCGAAGACGAAAAAAAAAACAAAATATTTACTTATCTGTTCGGGATTTTGTACTATTTTGTTCTCGATAGCGATAGTCTTGACGGTAGCTGTCTTGTTATCACGATTTAGGAAGTCAATGATATTTCATTTCTGTTTAACGTTTGTGCACGCGCCAATTTTCCGTTCAAAATATCATTTTTTTTGCTTTCTTTAGGGCACCGTCTAACTGCGCAGAAGCAGTCTCATAACGTTCTTTAAGCCGGGTGTTGAACGGTTGCCTTTTTGTTTTTCGATATAGATTATCTTTCTTTCGAAAGGAATCCAAGAGACCCGCAGACAACCATGGACAACGTGGTGCATCATATCGCTTGGTAAAAAGTGCATCCTTAGTGCAAACTTTTACCGCATTCAAAATTATGAGGGCAAACTCACGCTACACTAGTTCAGCATCAGAAAAACATAGGACCCAGCTTCAGAAACATAGAACTCAACATAGTCGGACAGATTGAATTTCGTCCCATTTCGTCCTTTTGGGAAGACTACTAGGTAAATCAAAATAAAAAAAAAGATTGGGTAGTGATCTGTAATATCTACCTATAAAATTCCTGTATAAGGGTGCGTGTCGAGAGTGGAAATTATGTTATCAATTAATGGATTAGAACCTTGCCTTGAACATGAGGTTGGGGTATTAATCAATGAATCGAAGACGAAACTCACAAAACAGAAAGTAAAGTCTACAAAAGCAAGGTTTTTGTTGTCTAATAAGCCAATGTTGAAGTTACCTAAAACGATCGCATTCTTATTTTCTCGTGAAATTTGTCTAGCGTTTCCGATAATCCCGCAGAAAATTCTTTTATCGACGAAGACGGTGAACGGTAAACCGTGCCAATAATTATTTTTCCCTGAAATGGGAGGAAGTTTTCTATTTCCAGCCACATGGATTCACATTTCGGAATATTGATAGACAGATCGGCACGCCTTTTATAGGATACAGTTTGTGATACAAACATAGCCACACCACCATGAGGGCTACCAGCGCGGTGACAGTATTCGAATTAGAGCCCTGCACGGGCTCGGGCCTACCCGAAAACCCGGGCCCGGCCCGGCCCACGGGCCGGGCCGGGCCGGGTAAAGTAGCTTTCACGGCGGGCCCGGGCCGGGCTCGGGCCTGAAGCTCCGGGCTTAGGGCCGGGCCCGGGTTTGAGGTGGCGGGCTGGGGTCAGGTCGGGCTTGGACATTGCTCCGTTTTTAAAGGGTCACTAAAGTGAGACACTGAAACGGTTTAGACCGATAGAGTGTACTCTGAGAACCCGAACGTCAATAATTTCACCATCAACGAGTCTAATAATAAAGGATAAAATCAAGGTCAAATTTCCATTTTTAAATTTCACGCTGAAATCTCCGCAGGTGACGTCATGGATTTTAAACTGTATTCGTCGTATTTTGGGGACCTTGGCTCATCGAAATTTCTAGAAACTTCGTATGCCAAGTCTGTTAAGGCCCCTCAGAGGTCAATGTACTTCATTTTTACCCACTATAAGCTACGTAGGGCCCAGTAGATACCGTCAGAATCTATGACGTCACGGCGTTTGGTGCGTGAATTTCAAGTTGGCGTAGTTATTTGCATTTTCCTGCGAGTTTTCTCTCTTACCAAGAGTCTTGTCGCGGCGAGCGTGGTGCTTTTGGAGTGATAAAAGAGTAATTGACTGATAATAGAAAAATCGTTTTTGTCTTTAATGTGCCTTGTTCCGCATAGGCTGTGCATATACATATATAAGTCCCGCATTTTATCTCGGAAAAAATGCTTTTTCTATGTGGGGTAAGCTCTTTGGAGAAGTTTTACGAGGGATAAGTACTGAACTGCTTTTTCTTCTTGCTATAAGCTCTTGTTTTATCTGAAACGGGCGACCTAAAAGTAATAGACCAGCCGCTTATATGTAACATTTCGCTATTTCGTGCTTTATTTGCTTTCGGTTTATTTTTATCCCAAATGTTACTCTCTAATCGCAGTTAATAAAGTAATATAACAGAATTAACCTATGAGATGTCATCGCAAGAGCGATCACAGAGCTACAAAGCGGGGAAACGTTCTTGAAAGTTAGAGCCCCACTCTAAAACTAAAGGACTGCACGGAGTCTTGATAAATAGAATCCCTGTAAAGGCACATTCTTTTTCTGACTCTGTGACGGCTCCCAGTTGTCATGTGGCGCGAGATGGACATGCACAACCTGCTATTCGTGGTCACATTGTTAATGTCTGAGCTTTTGTCTCGTTCCGCCATATCCGGGGTCTCAAACTCACCTCAGCTAACGGGACGCATTCACAAAATTTACTCCCGCAAGGGCTAGGGCAAGACGAAGGTAGCGTGGGAGGGGGGAAGAGGTATTAAGACTGCCGTCATTTCACAGCAGACCTTTCCCATATCTCATACGGGATCATTTCTGAAGGGGATTTGGCGGCAGGAGTCCAGCAACATATCGATACCCATTGTTGCAAAATAGTGCGGAACGGAGCAACTTGGAGCGTGCCAGACTCCATCGAAGAAGAGGAAACCGAGGGGCATCGAGGGCACGTGCACGTGGCCGGCGCATCAGTTCCCATTTAGTATTGCCATTAAACGGACGTCTCTGTTTCGCGACCGGGGAACCGGTCATTTCGTATCACCCATAATGACGAAAATCTGGACGCCGATCCTGAAATATAGCTTTTGTATCACGTTTATGTGTCAACACACGGTGACCGCAGGGGGCGCCTCACGAAAAATATCCTTTCGATCTGTGATGCCTGTGTATCTCAAGAACATACTTATAAAGAAAAAAAAATGGAATGAAGACAGTCATGTGCGGGCTGCGGGCCGCTAGCGAGAGGTCCGCGAGCGGCGCGTTTGAGGCCCTATAGTGCGTTATAGAGTGCGAGAGCTACATGATACTGCCGCAACAGCGTTGGAATGCGCAGGAACAGAATAGGTTGATTAAACAAGGCGTGGGGTGAAGTATATTCGCTTCACGAAATATCTGGCTTGAAAAAGGACAATGACCGATTTCCCGCCAGGTGATGTCCCCTTACCTCGAACCATATGCATCCAATGAGTAAGCTTCGAGAAGCTTAGTCGCGCTTTATTACCAACTCGAACGAACCCCGAAAATATCGAAATCGCTTCGTCCACCTCCTGCCAGTCCTAACCGCGTAGTCCAATGGCCACCTTCTACCGGTACAGCATCGCTGGGAAGTCATAAGTCATTATAATATGAAAAAAAAAACGAGCTGCAGTAGGGTACGAGTTTGGGCAGGTTGGTGCATGACTTCAAGTAGAAAACAGCGCTACGAGACGGGACAAAGAAATGGCACAAACCGCACTGACTATCAACCAAATGTGCTTTATTCCACCAGTCCGCATATTTATACTCCACCATGACTAAAGAAAGCATAACAAAAGAGCAGAAAAAAACCCGTCAGCCTGCGCAAAGACAAGAAATTCTTAACTCAACAGAAATGCTATCTCCTTCGGAAGCAGTGAAATCGAGGGGAGGCTACACATGCCTCGCCGCCTTTACAAATGTGATACGCTTCAGAAACGAGACGAGCCGTTCGCCATAGTACTTTGATAGGAAACTCGAATCTCTAAAAGTTGGCTGGCAGCCGCATTCATTGCAATGAATGGACAGTTGACTGTCATTTCCTTGTTTAGAGACCTTGTTCGCGTGCTCGCGCAAGCGGTCATTAGCACACCGACCAGTTTGACCAACATAGTACCGCCCGCAGGAAAGAGGAATCTTGTACACAACAGAATCGCAACATTCAACAAACTTTTGCCGGTGCTCCTTACTACATCTTTCCGT
The DNA here is from genome assembly GCF_013339695.2 of Rhipicephalus sanguineus. Classification (NCBI taxonomy): domain Eukaryota; kingdom Metazoa; phylum Arthropoda; class Arachnida; order Ixodida; family Ixodidae; genus Rhipicephalus; species Rhipicephalus sanguineus. The sequence goes on along the minus strand of NW_023615517.1, from coordinate 447,454 downwards.
CTTGGTTTCTCTGTTTACCTGACACAGGCTACCAAGTTTATTTTGGCAGAGAATAACAACCTTACCCAACCCTACTGACCACCTTTTTAAGATTGTGTGCCACCTGGTGCACATACGGAATGACTGCAACTGGTTGCTGGTGGTGTGTCGGTGATTGCACAGCTGTTGAGACCATGTTCTTAAAGCTAGAAAGGAGGCTTTCTGCGATGCTGGTGAACAGTTTCTGGGAAACCTGCCAGCTTCAAACGTTCTAATTGACAGGAAAAACTCTCCTCAACCTGGTGGTCACAGGACCTCTCAAGCGCCGCCTTCATGCAGGCCCTGGCAATGCCGCGCTTCACAATCTTCGAGTGCGCGGACGAAAAAGGGAGAAGGCTCTTCTGCGACCTAGGCGCATAACCCCAACAAACATGGTTGTTTGAGAACGAGAGTTCCAAGTCCAAGAAGCGTAGCCTATTGTCTAAGGGATGCTCAGTGGCCAACTCAAGTGGACTTAATTCCGTGAGGAATATGTCAAAATTTCCAGCAGCAGTCTGTACGTCACGAGGGTTAGTGCAATAAAAAACTAAAAAGTCATCCACGTACCGCATCACCTTACCACGCTAGTCTGTGTAAGCTTGCTGTCAAGATTACGGTCATAGCGGGCTAGTAAGATGTCGCTGAGAGCAGGGGCGGTGCATGAGCCAATGCAGACTCCCTTTCGCTGAATGAAAAGCTTATCGTCAAGACTTATAAAGGTGGATTGCATGTAAAACTTTAAGAACTCTAAAAATTTGTCGACAGTGATTCCACATGCATTCTGAAACTTAACAACACCGTATCCGTCAATGCAATTAGTAACTTCGACACACACATCATTCTGAGGCAACGAGTAGTATAAGTCCTTGATGTTCGACTGAACAGGCACGCACATCCACTGGGCAGTTATCTTGGAGATAGGCAGAAACAGTACCTGGGCTCCTTATAAGGTAGGCGTCGTCGATGTCAAGTAGGCACAAGAACCTTTGCAGGAACGCACCAACTTCTCGCTGCCAGGTACCGCGCCTCGGAAACAATGGCCCGGAACGGGCAAAGTCCTTTGTGAGTCCTGGCACTCCTTTTTAACGCGATAGCGTTAAAGAGCTCGTATCGCAGAAATTCCGTCGTCGGCGTCGGCGCCGTTGGTTGTGAGCGAAAAATCATCATCTTGTCCGTGACCGAAAAATCGAAAAAGCTGCAAATAAAATAAATAATAAAAATGTTCGGTCCGAGTGAGAATCGAACGTAGGCCGTCTGCGTGGCAAGCAGGAGTTCTACCACACAGCCACGCCTCAGCTTGGAGCTGCACTGAAAGGAACTTTCATGCATCCCAAAAACGCGTCCTGTATACAGGTGTCACAGTACGAGATGTAATATCGCAGTAATAATGCGTGGTACAAGCGTACATCGCCACCGGGCGTCACACCATGTCAATATCATAACGACTTGGTGGTTTAAAGACAGCCACCCATTACAAAAGGCACACACATTACTGCGCGTATTCCCTTAGGACCACGTAGTGGGTGCATCGCAACTTCGAAAAAGTTTCTCGCGCATAATTGCTCCTGGTTTAAAGCATGCTACCCATTACAAAGGCACACACCTTAGTGCGCGCATTCTGTTAAACACTCGTAGTGTTCGAAGTGCGCACTAGGGGCAGGATACCGCTATCGCGTTCAACTCTTAAAGGCGAAGCTTAAGCGTCCCCCATTTTTAGCTTTAGGAACAGGGTCTCAACAGTTGTGTAATCACCGACACACCCCCAGCAACCAGTTGTAGTCATTCCGTATGTGCACCAGGTGGCACATAATCTTAAAAAGGTCGTCAGTAGGGCTGGGGTAAGGTTGTTATTGTCTGCCAAAAATAAACTTGGTAGCCTGTGTCAGCAGGTAAACAGAGAAACCAAGACGGAAAGATGTAGTAGGAAGCACCGGCAAAAGTTTGTTGAATGTTGCGATTCTGTTGTGTGCAAGATTCCTCTTTCCTGCGGCGGTACTATGTTGGTCAAACTGGTCGGTGTACTAATGACCGCTTGCGCGAGCACGCGAACAAGGTCTCTAAACAAGCAAAAGACAGTCAACTGTCCATTCATTGCAATGAATGCGGCTGCCAGCCATCTTTTAAAGATTCGAGTTTCGTATCAAAGTACTATGACGAACGTGCGCGTCTCGTTTCTGAAGCGTATCACATTTGTAAAGGCGGTGAGGCATGCGTTAGCCTCCCCTCGATTTCACTGCTTCCGAAGGAGATAGCATTTCTGTCGAGTTCAGAATTTCTTGTATTTGCGCAGGCTGACCAGGCTTTTTCTGCTTTTTTATGCTTTCTTTAGTCATGGTGGAGTATAAATATGCGGACTGGTGGAATAAAGCACATTTGGTTGATAGTCAGCGCCGTGTTTGTGCCCTTTCTTTGTCCCGTCTCGTAGCGCTGTTTTCTACTTGAACTCTGCACCAACCAGCCCAAATCCGTACCCTACTGCAGTTCCTTTCTACTACATCGGGCTCTTTTCTTCGTTCACGCCTTTCTCGTGCTTACATTCGTCAGTCGTCTGCATAAACCTGCTCGCCACTGCAACTTTTAGAGCTCGCCTCTACACCAACTCGCTCAAGCATTCCTACCTGCCACTTGAAGTTGCCTGTCTTTTCGGGGCTCTGATGCCTTCTGAAGGCCATGTCAAAGAATGTGCCGCATTTTGTGATCAGAGGCATTCCGTCAGGTTCGCTTCTTCACGGACTGCCAGCAGATTGTGAACTACAGTGAAATGTCTTCACCCATTGCCCAAAAGAGGTTTTAGGAGACTTGCGATTGGCGTCTCAGACTGCTGACTTCCTTTGGGGCAACCTGGTCGTTCGTCTGCCTAGGAGCAAATGTCAGAATTCAGAGCAAGGTGAAGATGTCAAGGTTCTCGGGGATGCCTCATTTCCGAAGAACGTGGCTGATCTTCTCAAACTCGGGCCAAAATTCTGTGAGCACCCTGATTTGGACAAGACGGAACTACTCAGCCTCGTCAGAACAGCTGCTGGTAAAGCAAAGACGGATGAAGTTGACCGGTGCATCAGGAAAGGAGTGGACTGCCTGCCTCAGCGGGTTAAGAAAATCACGGTTAAGCTCCTCAGCGGTTGCTGTGCTTAGGGATGCCGGCCTGAAGCTGCTCCTGTCTGATAAAGAGGGAGGATTCGTCGCGGTGCCTCGTGGTGTGTACAAGGAAAAGGCAGAAGCGGCCATTAGCAGCAACTTCCACGAAGCGAATGGAGTGGTCATCACGAAAGTGAAAACTAGGGCAGTTCACCTGTGCGAAAGAGCTGGACTTGCCACATTTGCATCATCCGTGAAGGCCTGCAAAGGAACCAGCCTTTCAGCGTTTTCAGCGCCAAGACTCACAAAGAACTTTGCCCGTTCCGGGCCATCGTTTCCGAGCGCGGTACCTGGCAGCGAGAAGTTGGTGCGTTCCTGCAAAGGTTCTTGTGCCTACTTGACATCGACGACCCCTACCTCGTAAGGAGACAACGTACTATTTCTGCCTATCTCTGAGATGACTGCCCAGTGGGTGTGCGTGCCGTTTCAGTCGACATCAAGGACTTATACTACTCATTGCCTCAGAATGATGCGTGTGCCGAAGTTAGTAATTGCATTGACGGATACGGTGTTAAGTTTCATAATGCATGTGGAATCACTGTCGAAAATTTTTAGAGTTCTTAAAGTTTTACATGCAATCCGCCTTTATAAGTTTTGACGATACGCTTTTCATTCAGCGAAAAGGAGTCTGCATTGGCTCATGCATCGCCCCTGCTCTCAGCGACATCTTACTAGCCCGCTATGATCGTAATCTTGACAGCAAGCTTAGACAGACTAGCGTGGCAAAGGTGACGCGGTACGTGGACGACTTTTTAGTTTTTTATTGCACTAACGCTCGTGACGTACAGCCTGCTGCTGGAATTTTTGACATATTCCTCACGGAATTAAGTCCACTTGAGTTGACCACTGAGCATCCCTTAGACAATAGGCTACGCTTCTTGGACTTGGAACTCTCGTTCTCAAACAACCATGCTTGTTCGGGTTATGCGCCTAGGCCGCAGAAGAGCCTTCTCCCCTTTTCGTCCGCGCACTCGAAGATTGTGAAGCGTGGCATTGCCAGGGCCTGCATGAAGGCGGCGCTTGAGAGGTCCGGTGACCACCAGGTTGAGGAGAGTTTTTCCTGTCAATTAGCACGTGTGAGCTGGCAGGTTTCCCGGAAACTGTATTGACCAGCATCGCAGAAAGCCTCCTTTCTAGCTTTAAGAACAGGGTCTCAACAGCTGTGCAATCACCGACACACCCCAGCAACCAGTTGCAGTCATTCCGTATGTGCACCAGTGGCACATAATCTTAAAAAGGGGGTCAGTAGGGCTGGGGTAGGTTGTTATTCTCTGCCAAAAATAAACTTGGTAGCCTGTGTCAGCAGGTAACAGAGAAACCAAGACGGAAAGATGTAGTAAGGAGCACCGGCAAAAGTTTGTTGAATGTTGCGATTTTGTTGTGTACAAGATTCCTCTTTCCTGCGGGCGGTACTATGTTGGTCAAACTGGCCGGTGTGCTAATGACCGCTTGCGCGAGCACGCGAACAAGGTCTCTAAACAAGCAAAAGACAGTCAACTGTCCATTCATTGCAATGAATGCGGCTGCCAGCCATCTTTAAAGATTTGAGTTTCCTATCAAAGTACTATGACGAACGTGCGCGTCTCGTTTCTGAAGCGTATCACATTTGTAAAGGCGGCGAGGCATGTGTTAGCCTCCCCTCGATTTCACTGCTTTCGAAGGAGATATTATTTCTGTCGAGTTAAGATTTTCTTGCCTTTGCGCTGGCTGACCGGGCTTTTTCTGCTTTTTTGTTATGCTTTCTTTAGTCATGGTGGAGGATAAATATGCGGACTGGTGGAATAAAGCACATTTGGTTGATAGTCAGCGCCGTGTTTCTGCCCTTCCTTTGTCCCGTCTCGTAGCGCTGTTTTCTACTTGGAGGAAAAAACGAGCACGGTGCATACCATGCATAACATACACTGCTGAAAATTGGAAGGAGAAGCCCTCAAAGAGGAGGTTTATAGATGAGATTGAAGAGTGGGACGACGTTCGGGAACGAGAGGAGTGAAGGAATGAGCTGGACAGCTATGGTCTTTCTGCAGAGGTCCACAAAGACATCCTAGATTTGCTCCAGTGGTGGAAGTAAGAACAACGACTGCCGATGCCTTCGCAATTGGCAAAGCAGATGTGGTGCGCCCGTGCGGCCAGCGCGAGCAGTGCAAGAACCTTTAGCGCGGCAGGATATGTGATGCAAGATCGCATGGCGGGCTTAAAGCAGGAATATCTTGATACTTTGATTTTTCGCACAATACATGTGAAGAAGTAACTATAAACTATGCCATAAGGAAGTTATAGACTGTATATACTAGCAGCGGTGTGGTATATGAAAATAATGCTATGACAATAGTTTTTTTCTTCCTTTCGCCTGCTTATACGCATACACGTGGTGCACGCGGTTCCACACCTTTACCTAGATTACTGTATTTTCAGAAATTAGTTTTTTCCCTCTGTTTCTCTTGCTGTGGCAAGGTATTACAATGGTGAGAACAGGTGCGACATATCGAGAAGGGTACACGATTGGCTTTGTGGTTACAGCATGCTATAAAGTTCAGTAGACTATAGAGTGCAATAAAAACAAAGTGAAGTGAGCGTTTTGTTCTGCCAAGCCAATCTAGAACACATGCTCTGGCGGTGCTCCGTGTTATGTGGCGGCGAAGTCATCACGCCGTCCAAATGGGAGGCTGCTATTACCAGCTCCGCTCTAGAACAGCTATATGGGCAGTACAACGGGCCTGCGACGCAGCAGAGAGACTTGGTCTTTCTGTTCCGATGTCGGAGCGGCCCGCAAAGTGCTCGAGCGCGTTCCGATGGACCATAATAATGTTTATCCACCCATAAGTCCACCCTTTGTTGTTATTGCGCCCCCTATCGAAAGTCAACTCGTGCTGCAAATCGCTTTCGTTGCTACAATGTCCGATACAAAACGCCCTTCATGATTCCCAGTGTATTTGCAGAAAAAATGGGTACGGTATACCACTGCCGAACAAACAATCATTGTATCCAATATGTCCGCTCAACTGTTTGCACCGTGAGCCCCTTTTTACAAGAAATTACCGTATGTTAAAGTATAATTCTTAGCGAAACATACGCCAACAAAGCGTAGATATTTGCCACTTAAAACACCTTGCTGTCGATTCCATGTTCGGGCAACACCACCTAGATTACTGGGTCGGGCCTCAGTTGGGCCTGATCTGTGGTCGGGCCGGGCCGGGCCGGGCAGGCCAAATTTTTTCTCGGGTTCGGCCCGGGTCCGGGTCTAATTTTGAGTCACCGGGCCGGGTTCGGGCGGGTAAATTTGAACGAGTTTCGGGGCCGGCCCGGTCCCGGGGCGAGAATTACGGCCCGTGCAGTGCTCTAATTCGGATACATATTGTGGGAAAGAATACAAGGTTTCGTCCCCGATGAAAGCCATGTTTCGTTTACACAAATGAGTTTAAAGTTATAATCAGTGTTATCCAACAATACAATAATGTCATAAAAATGCTTTCTTAAGCTTCGGGCATTCTTATGAATAGCTGAAGGGAGTTCACGAGAACCGATTTTTTCGGATAACTCTTGTGGAGAAAATAATCCATGATGCAATCATTCAATGGTCATGAAATACACACAAGTCACTTTCGCTACGAATTCGGAATACCTTGCCATCCACATTCTTTCTCGCTTTAATTACGCAGTTTTCTGCCCACAGGTAAAGTGTCATGTTGCTGTACTTCACTCTACGTCTCCAAGACAGCGACACCGCCCCACGTCAGCGAAGGGCACTGGGAAAGGAGAAGGTGTGAAAGGAATAAGGCGCGTTTGTAAAGGCTCATCCATGAGCGTTGGTAGCAGTGTGGCTAAAGCTCCTATTGTCGCAGATGAAGAGGTTGTGCAAATCAAAGGAACTCTTATGTTTTTTTGCGTCGTCCCCTTGTGCATTTTACCGGCGTCACATCTATCATGTAAATAATGTCAGTGAAGTCCTGGTGAACCCCGGCATAAAACTTTCGTGATAAAAGTGTTTTCAGGACCAGTCTGTCACGAGAAAAAGTGAAGAGATTTCCTTAGAACACGTGAAGCACGTGATGTGTGAAAAGAGGAAGGAAGCAGAGAAGAGGTTAGAAGGAACACATTCGAAGGAAGGCCCAACGCGGGCTTTGTTCACAGGAGTCGTGATCGCTGACATGTGCCTGCTGGACGGCAGATGCTTCTTCAATGGGGTCTCGGAATCACGAACTGCATGAACCTGAACCAGAAAACGGCCAATGTAAAATGAGCCTCGACTACAGGGCAAAACTTGTCAAAACCTTCTCACACTGGGCAGGGCCACAAAAGCGACCCACCGGGCTATAGCGAGGTTCCCGGTAGACCACGTCTTGTGCAACGGTGGTTCAGCCTACGTGCAAATCTTCCGTCATCGCCATCGAAGTTAAGGGCTACGGCACACCGACGTCGCAGAAGCCACGCCGGCTGGAAGTCCGCCTCGGCGGTAGTGGTGCGTAAGAATAATATTGTTCTCCGGAGTGATTGATATGCCAGGGTGGGGGCTCAGTGCGTGGAATTCCTATAGACACCTTTTCACGCACGTGTATATCGTTGGCTTTCCGCTGCTGTGGCGAATGATAATTGCTTTTGTCTGTCTCTAGACCGCGGAGATTCGTGAAACAGTGGCTGAAGCCCTACACTAGGTTGAGTCGACACGACTGGCACGCTTACCCACATAGACTTGCTCTTTCGAGGCACCGCGTTGTTGCGGTCGCAAAGCTACGAGGATGCTTTGCCCACGTAGGAAGGTGTCTTGACGCAAGCAAAAAGTAGTTTGAGATTCAGATCTAAAACAAGCAGCCCGTTGATCAATCATGACACAGAATGTTGAAGCACAATGCGACGCTCACACCTCAGACATTAAGAAAATTCTTAAAATGTGCAAGTCTGTAGAACCTCGCCTGAGAGAAGAATAGCTCGGGCTCCACCACAAGACTTGCTGAAGCATTTCACCTCAACAAGATGATAATTTTCAAACTAACAAACAGTACAGCAAGTTCATCTGTTCCCGTAAAGCAACCTCAAAACTAAAGACCACGATCCTTACACAGATCGGTAAAATGTCTCGCTTTCCCCGACCACATTCTGGAAGCGCCAGCTTCTTCAAACCCTTGTCTTGTCATCTACCAGAAAACAAAGCGTTTGTAACTCTCTCAGACGCCTTACTGTAATAATCTTACGACATCATTGGCGATCTATAAATAACGGCACATTAAAAGTTCTTCTACCTTTAATCAGTGCCTACGCGTATTTAGACGCAGTGTAAAAACTTTGACGAACTTCCCTGCTCAAGTAGCCATTATACCGTGCTATGAGGTTGCAGCCGTAATTTATCCCGCAATGATTATAAAATGCATTTATAAACTCTTCTACTGGGACTACATGAACACAACAACGATGTTAGAATGCAATTCAGTAAATTGTCAAAGTTCGAAAGGCATTTCGCTTATTCCTAAGCATTGTTTATGAGACAACGAGCTTACCAGTTCAGGGTGTTGCAGTAGTTCATGTTGAGAGAAATGATCTTCAATCCAGGAAATGGTGTAACAGCGTAGAAGGCACCTCTGTATGCATAAAGCACACGAAAATAGTGAGACTAAGATACAGAAAGTTGAATATTTTCAATGCACATACCTCTAAATTAATTTTCCTCTTTGATCATGTTAAAATCTAGCTCTTTTGGGCAACGTGAGTCCATTCGCTCTTTTTTATGAATATACTTCCGGAGTACCTAGGCCGACATCAAAGCTGGCGAAAAACAGCGCAATAGAGGACGAGGACGCGGGAACACAGTAGACTGGAAGCGTTCGTCTGTGAACTTCTTGTCCTTTGTCCCGTCTTTTGCGCTGCTTTAAAATGTTATAGACTGGACGAGCGCTGAACTTACAACTGACATCTTTATTGCACCTACCGCTCGTTTTTACAGCGCATCAAACCGAGCACGCCATTCCAATCAAACCGACAATCAAAAGCATCAGGTATGCAAAGTACATTTTCACTGAAAGCTAACACGTGTACATGAATTAAACCGTGCGCACGCATCTTCCACACTCAAATAAAGTGAACAAAAGTGACAAACCGATAAAACCAGTTCCTAACAAGGATGAACAAGCAACAGGAAAAAACCGACAAAAAACAAAAAAACAAAAAACAATCAACAATCCATTTTCGAGGCGCAGGCTCACTTACCGCGATAACAGTAATTGAGAGTGAGTCGATGGAAAGTTAGAGGATAACCAACAAAAAACACGGTAAAAATGATTTATGAAACCTTTAAGATATTGAATATCAGCGTCAGGGAGCAAAATAGATGGCTTGCTGATGCAACTGTCTCCTGCTTCCTTGATAAAAAACGCTTCCAAGATTTCACGTTCTGTTTTGCCGTTTGCCTTCTTTAAAAATTGTGTGTTCTCAAAAGTATCTTGTAAACCACGTTGCAAACGCATCGTGTGTAGCGCGTTCTGTGCTTCGTAGTGCATTGCCATCGTGAATCTTTATTTGTCATCGCGCATAATTTAGAGAGCTTGCAGGGTGCAGAAAACACCACTTCAACGAAAACACCACCTCACCAGGCCAGAAGAACCTTCAAGGCCTGGTGAGCAATGACCCGTTCGTAGTGCGTAGCTCTTTTGAAGTTGTAGCGTCTTTTACACAACTTGAGCCAGGGTTCGTACAGTGGTTTTTCTATAGATATAGACCTTTATTGTTCAATCCTTTATCAAGAGTTGTTCAGAGCGGTTCGAGGCAAGATTGAGGATTTTGGAGAATTTGATTTTTGAAACGATGCAGGCCTATCAAGCAACAACTTCCTGGAATTGTTAAAGTTTTATTTGAATTCTACGGTTGTGCAGATGGAAGACAATTTCTATGTGCAAAGGAATGGTATATGTCGGATCATCGGTGGCCCCCATCCTGTGCGACATCGTTTTGTCGCACAGGATGTCGTTAGCGCGCGCATTAGATCGAGGTTGCAAGACGGAAATGTCGTCAAAATATGTAGATATGTTGATAATTTTTTGATGGTCTTGAAAGCAGCTGCAGGCGAGAACTTCAAACGAATATTGCTACCGTAGTTAGTGTTTTTGAGGATGAAAGCGAGGGATTAAAATATACCTTTGAAGTGTCAGAGAATGATGAACTTGAGTTGTGGGATATAGGCTGCGTTTCTTACTGACCATATATGCATGGAGTACCTTCCAAGGTCAAAGAAGGCGCTGCTTCCTATTGATAGTGCTCGCTGCAAGCTAGTTAAGAGGGGCATCATAACCAATTGCCTTAACTCAGCCTTAAAGGGACACTAAAGGCAATATTGGGTTGACGTTGATTATTGAAATAGCGGTCGAGAAACCTCGTAGTGCTACTTTGATGCTGAAGAAGTGCTTATTTTGAAATAAAATCACGTTTTAGTGGTCCGCATCGCTTTAGCGCACTTCAAATCATCCTCCTGAAAGCGGTATTTCGCACGTCACTTTGTTCGCGCCCAACGTTGGCCTCCTTTACTGCTCGGCGGCGTGCACTGGCGGCGTGTACCATTCGGGCATCGGGCAACATCACTTGCATGCGGTATTTTGTCGAACTTTCTGTCAGAGCGACTTTTACGAGCGTGCAAAACACACGCGGCAGTGCGCGATACCGAAACTACCACTGAGACGCGACCGCGTGAGCGAAGCAGGGCCTGGCGGCGTGTATCCGAAACATATCCCCTAGGATGCTGGAGCCCATGCTGCGCCACTATTGGCTGGAGATGATAACGTGATCTTTGCGCGCTTCCGGTATTTTTTTTATTTTAGGGGCGTAGCTGCTCCTAGTCTAACCTTGTCACGTCTCCGTTGTCCGGCGTAAACGGATCTCCCGTATGATGCAATAGATGGCGCTGTCTCATAGAAGTACATACAAACTGCAGTTCAGGGACGGTATTCTAGATGGCGCTGTACACAATCTGTGTCGTCATCACCATTTCTCGTCTCATTTCCTAGATGGCGTTGGTCCAATAGAATTGTGTGCAATATGGCGCTTTTGTGAATCGACACTGGATGGCGCTGGAAGTGCCGCTGCTCTCCGATTGGCTGCTGCGCGGGCTGCGCGGGGAGCGAGCGGCTCTATCATTCTCCTGGATCGTCGCCGTACGTGTCGGATCGTTGGCGGAGCATGGACGATGTGCAGCGGCGGGCGCTCGCTTGGCAGCAGCCAGGCGGATCCCGTGACGGTGCGCGCCAAGGACGCCGCTGCGAAACGGGCTCAACGAGAAGCGAATCCCGAGACCATGATTGCTTCAGGAGCTTCGCCCAAGCTCTTCATAATTCACCCGTGGATATGCTGTAATTTTTGTTTGTTTTCAAGCAACATGGCGGCGCCCATGTTCTACAAGAAAATTCGACGACGCACACCACCGAGGAAAGTAGGCGAAAGGACAGAGCGTCAAGAGGAACCGTGCCTGCCCCCTGCGGTAAGAGGCATGCGAGGCCTACGTCACGTGTGCGACGGGAGTGGTCTACGAAATTCCGCTCACCTGGAAGGGTTTACATCGGCCAGACCGGCCGATGCGTAACGATCGAGGGAGGAGCATGTTCTTTCGATAAAGAATAATCTTTTGGCACATTTGCCTATGCACTGCAGCGCGTGTGGATGTCAGGCAAGATTTGCCAATATCACTATTTTAGGTAAAAGCAAGGAGGTGATTGAGCGAGAGATGCTAGAAGCATACTTCATCCGAAAGAAAAAAGATATATGTATTAGCGATACGTCGGTGGTACTGCGTTCAGCTGAATTTGATTTTTTTGACAGGTTTCTAAACTAGCACGTGCATTGAGAGTGGGCGATTGTTGGATGGGAGCATGGTGTCTTATGCGCATGTGTGGCATGGTGTATATATTGCGGTGGATTTGCAAGAATAAAATTAGTTGCGAGTTGACGCTCTGTCCTTTCGCCTACTTTCCTCGGTGGTGTGCGTCGTCGAATTTACTTGTAACATGCACCAACTAGCCCAACAACAAGTTTTACTAAAGCCCATGTTCTAGTTTGTTTGCACTGCTGCACTGAAGCCGTGCCCGCTGTAGAGATGACGCCAAAATGTTTCGGCTTTTGGGACGGCAGCCCATGTTCACTGTCGGCCGGCGCGGAAAACGCGGCACTTGTACTACTTCGGATCTTAGCTGTTTTAAGGTGCGAAGTTGTCTCACCTGTGGTATTTACGCTGCGCTCTTGTGTTCCGCGTAGCTACGACGATGAGAATTTGTTTCAAAGTTGCAGTCCTTTTGTGACGTGACAGGGTGCTGTTTCTTCCTACACCACGCGTTCACCCAAGAGTCCTTTGTCATCTTTTTTCTTATCACGCGATGCACCGCTTTCCAGCCCTATTGCAAAAACCAGCGCCCTTCCAGTACCCCCAGCGTGATACCAGTACGTTTTTTGGCGCTGGACCGCACTGGGAACACTGGTATTCGCTCGAATTCACTGGGACGTCGGTGAAAGTACTGGGAGAGAGCTGGGTCGCACTGGTAGAGCCACTGGCTTTGCCGCTGTGACGCTGGCGCTCACTGGGAACGCTGGAGACGCTGGAATTCTCACTGGCGTGCGCTGGCACATACTGGAGCCCGCACTGTTCGCCAGTGCCGAGCGCTTTGGTATCGTTGCCAGTGCCGAGCGCTTGGTAATGCTTTGGTATCGTTGAATATCGAATGTCGATTCGATGGTACCGATAGATGCTATCCTAACGGGTCCCAAACATGTTCACAAATTCTAGCTTGCAGAGAAAGACGAGGAGATGCGCACTATGTTCATAATATACGTGATATGATCGATATACGTGAAATCGGTCACTTTTATGTTTCCCTGTCGAATGTGGAAAAATATGTTAATAACCCAAGCAGCCACACTAAGAATATTGCTTTCTACTACGCTTTTTTTTATTCATGCAGTGCCAATGAAGTCGTTAATTTTTGCGGAGCACGTAGCAGCAGTGAATACACATTTCGTGCATGCCGCTCATATATATCAGTTTTGCATTCGTGATGTGTTGCGGTAATGACTTCATATTTTAATGTTTATAAGTCTGGAGGCATTGGTCTGAACAAACAGAGCAATTGTTACATCGCCATGCAGTTGGCAAGAAGTAAATGAGCTCTGGCTTCGCGACCCCTCCGAACGGAGGCCAGAAAAACAGCCGTCGTTCGATATCGCCACACCGGAAACGCATCTCGGGCAATTCTCGCACTTCAACTTACTTCAGGAATACGTTAGGTAACAGTTAAAAAGGTTTCGAGGTTAAAATGCAGGAACTTCAACCATCGCAACTCATTTGCGCCGAGATCGGTCCACCCAGTGCGGCTCCCAGCGAGTGTTAGGCCTAGCGTACCGGCCGAGTCCGTCTACATGCCACCGGCGCTTCTTCGTTTAAGTACACGCAATTCTAACGTGTAAGATTTACTGTAAAGTATAATCTGGACATCCGTTAACCTAAATTAACCATTTTTTCTTGTGTACGGTGTCCGAACAAGGAGCGATGACCATCGATGCGACGCGCTTTCAGCAACGAACGAAGGCTCACCGAAAGCAGCCGGCCGCACTCGCCGGTACTTCTCTGACTCATACTTCAGAACACATACGTGTCAGCTGGTACGCGTTAGTGAACTAACACACTGGCATTTTTTTTCAGCTAATTGTACTTGTTTTTGCGTAGCGGTTTTATAGTTGTAGTTATCGATAGAACTGCAAGTCAGAATACAGACACGCCCGCCCGCAGTGATATCGTCGCTCGCGCGAGAAATACTCAGTATGAATTCATGCAGGCGCGTGTTTATCGAACGAGTCATCATAAAGCTTCTGTACATGTTCATCATTAGCAAGGGCGAGAAACGGCTGTTAAAAATCGGCAGTAACAGCCGTCAAACTGTACGCTGGTCCTCGATCCATTTGATATTTTCGGAGTTAAAACGGGAATTCTCAAAGAAACCTAGCGCTCTTCCCATTTTAGGCATTTCATTCGTTTCCGGCCACCCTTTGTTTGTGTCTAATAAAGAAGCAAGCGTGATTTGGAAAGGAAGATCGCGTCTTCCTTGTATACGCGACAGGGAAATATGAAACGAAACGCTCTCTTACTGTATTGACTAGCCCTTTTACAGCGATGTTGACGTGTTTCAGCGTGGCGCAGTGGTAGAGTACTCGCTTGGTGATTGAGAGGTGGCGAGTTCGAATCCTGGTGGTGTAGTTTTTTTTTTTTTTCATACGGCTTTTTTTTTATTGCACTAATGCTTTCTATATGACTTTATTTACTAATATTGATGTAGGGCACATAGGCACCGCCGTTTTAACGCTGTAGAGCCGTTTTGCGCTTGAGTACCCAGCGCCTCCCAGTAAAACGCCGCTCCAGCGGCCCAGTATCCAGCGCGACGCTGGGCCCATAATCAGGCATGGCACTGGACGCTGGTACCCAGTGGCGCTGGGTTTTGCAATAGGGAGCTCTCGCGCTGTTGGTACACTGCTTATAAAACGCATGTAGTAATAGCGCTTGGAGCCTTGCTGTTCGCTAGATGGAAGTATACGCATTAGGAAGGACGCTGAGATGCGCATAGCGGGTGCCTTTTTTTTTCTTTCGCCGACTAGCGGGATGCTGTCTACATTTAGCAGTAAAAAATACACGGTGAAGATAAATCGTCTTTCGAAAAATATTAACCTAGCCTGTCCGATTATCTCTTTGCCAATCCGTAAAATTTCAAAGCCTTCGATCACTCTATCACATTAAAAGTAGGTAGTGCAGATCTGTTCTCATAGACTTATGGTTAAACTAACGTCCAAAAAAGTTTTGTGCTGTTTGGAAAAATTGAAATAGGAAGCAGTAAACGGTACATGCCAGCTTCGATGCATATCTCTGTCATGTTGAATCAGATATACAGTGCAAGTAGTAGTGTCCATTGTTGCCCATGTAACATGAATGTTGCAAAAAAGCGTATTATTCTCAAACAAAGTTGGTTATTGAATTCAAAACATAATCGGACAGTATACATGACACACATGATATTTCCAGACACAGTTATTAGAAATATGTACACATTCTTTTTATTACTGTCACTGAACATATTACGCAAGAGTGTTGTTGATATAGACATGACAAATGAACTGCAAATATGTTTTGCATGAAAAAAAAAACTGGCAGGAAGCATATTGAAATGATAGACAGTATGATAAGACACAGACAAAAGGAGACAGACATGTGCACGCAATAAAAAATAAATAAAACATTATATTTCGTGCACTTCTGAAAATGAAATCATTTGCGAGTCAGTGCACATGTCTGTCTCCTGTCTGTGCCATTTCACGCCGTTTATCATTTCACTGTGCTTCAAAACCAACTAGCCCACAAAGAAGCATTAAGTGCAGGAAGCTTCCTAGACTGTGATATGTTTTGAAAGAAATGACTCTGAGAGAAGAGTACTTCACAACACATGTTATCCAAGACAATGTCATGACCACATTGAAATGACACTTCCAGGATCCTATTTAAAATACCATGTTAGACGACAAGGCTGAACATCTTTTACTTGAAGCAGGATTAGAACACCACAATACGTCAAGCGGTGTTAAATTTTGGAACAAACTGTGTGTTCTAATGCCTTGCACTGATGCCATATTATTGCACCAGAACGCCATTCACAGAAAGATATGTGCTCCTACCCTTTCCTTAAATAGCGTGTTCCTTCGTCCGGTTCATGCAAATGCACGGTCCACCCGATGTAGCTTTCTTTATGGTCTGTGTGCAGCTTAGAGTTAGTCTTAATCTTTCTCCTAGTGATCTTATTCATGGTATCATGTTATTCAGTAAGCATCACCACCCCCAAGAAAATGTTTTTCAATATCAGTCTTGCCTTGGAGGTATCACTAGGCATACGATACAGCTTGGTAAGCACACACTTGAACCTGAAAATCTAATTTATTAATTTATTCATTTGCTTGTTTGTTTTATTTAGTTATCTCGTACGTACCGCCGGTCTTGGGCAGGAGTGAATATAAAACTATGCAAGAATAAATGAAAGAACATGAGAATACATCAGAGAAATTGTCGTGTACGGAACCTTACTGCTGCATGTGACAGCACTCGGCACTGCACACGACAAAGTAAATGTTGAATGACATAGCTGGTTTATCAAAAGCAAGCAAAGAATACTATTACACACCTAGTTGTTCAGAAACAAGGGAAAAGGATATGAGAGGAAATCACAGCAAAGAGTGCGAGATTGCATCTGAAAATTGACATACACAGCATCTTAATGTCCTCGCGCATCACAAGTTAGGAGTAAAGAACACAGCTAGTTTTAAAAAACAAAGAAGAATTACCGCATAGCAAAGGTGCATGACAAGTGTAAGGAAGGCCATGAAACCTATTAACGTGAACAATCGAATTCACTGAAGAAAAACCAACTAATACAGCATTGGAACACCTCGGCAGGCAGATCATTTCAAATATGGGTACTGCATACACTCGGTGTGCGACGGGGGTGGTGTATGAAATACCACTAACTTGTGGGAAGTCCTATGTGGGACAAACGGGCAGATGTGTTAATGACCGCATGAGGGAACACGCAAACAATCTAAACAATTTCACTGCGCACCTTTCGGCGCATTGTAAGACCTGCTCTAGTGTGCCAAGATTTAATGATGTGAGGATTCTGGGCAGAAGCCATGATAAAACGGCGCGTGAACTTCTCGAGGCTTTCTACATCAAAGAGAAGAATGATGATTGCGTCAGTCAGACGTCAGTCTTCCTGTACAATGCGGAACACAATTTTTTCAAATCTTTGATATTGTTACGGTGAGAGATGTTTATTTTACAAGGTGGATTATGGATGGCGCGGAAGGCTTAGCCCAGAATCCAACTCCACTATTCCTTCTTCTCTTTCACCCTTCGTCGAAAGTCCAGTATCAGTTCCCCCGTTGCAGACGATGCCCACCGGGCGAGTCAATCAGTGTCGCGCATGAAATTGCTTCAAACGGGCGACATGCACGACGTCAGTTCTTCTGGAGCGACGGCCGGTTGATGTGAGCCGTGAGACGACGTACGTACGTCGCTAAGGCGCGACAAAACGACGAAGGGACCTGTGTAGCGGGCCAGAAACTTTTGATACAAGCCACGCTTGCGGTATGGAGTCCACAGCCACACCTTCACTCCTTCACTGTATCATATCTCCTTCACTGTACGAGACATGTCGATGTCGCTTATCGTAGCGGGCCTTCGAACGGTCTTGGGATGCGAAAGTCCGGAGACGTGCGATGCGCCTTGCTTCCTCTGCGTGACAGAGGGTCTCTGCAAGAGGTGGCGTTTCCTGATCCGAAAACGGGAGAATGGTGTCGAGAGTAGTGCGTGGCGGGCGGATGTAGAGAAGGTAAAACGGGCTAAAGCCGGTGGTCTCATGCAGCGCAGTGTTGTAAGCGTAAGTCATAAAAGGTAAAATAGCGTCCCAGTTCTTGTGCTTGGAGTCAACGTACATAGCAAGCATGTTAACGAGCGTCCTGTTGACGCGCTCAGTCAGTCCGTTGGTCTGAGGATGGTACGAAGTGGCGTGACGAAACTGGGAAGCAGACCGGCGGAGGAGCTCTTCTACGACGTCGGCGACGAACTGACGGCCACGGTCACTGATAATCGCGCGAGGCGACCCATGCCGGAGGATGATGTAGCGTAGCATGAAGTCCGAAACGTGATCGGCCGTTGCGGTAGAGATGGCTGCGGTTTCAGCATAACGAGTGAGGTGGTCAACACAGATTATAATCCAGCGGTTCCCAGTGATCGATCGCGGAAAAGGGCCCATCAAGTCAATACCGACGACCTCAAAGGGGAAACACGGAGGCGGTATGGGATGGAGAAGTCCCGGCGGCGCGCTAGTTGGACGTTTGTATCGTTGGCAATGCTCACAACTAGCGACGTATTTAGCTGTATCTTGACGTATGCGTGGCCAGTAAAAACGTTCCAGTGTGCGGCAATAGGTCCTGGCAAATCCCATATGTCCGGATGTAGGGTCGTCGTTCATAGCTTGCAGCACGTTGGGTCGCAAAGCCTTTGGGACAACCAAAAGTAGGCGGGCCCCCTGTGCAGCAAAATTTCGCTTGTAAAGAATGTCATCCCGTATAACGAAAGGGGACTGATGCGGCTTATTGGTGGCAGATGAGAGGAAAGGAGCCAGACTATGGTCTTTGCGTTGTTCAGCATGGAAGGTGGCCAAATTTGGAAACGGCGAGTCAAGAGCTGCCAGACAGTCGTCTAAATTGTCGGCGTCACATTCAGTCGTGAGAAGGGGAAGTCGCGACAGGCAGTCAGCGTCCGCGTGACGGCGGGCCACTCTTGAAGCACACATCAAAGTCATATTCTTGCAAACGTAAGGCCCAACGTGCAAGACGGCCGGAAGGATCACGGAGACCAGTGAGCCAACAGAGTGAGTGGTGGTCTGTGACGATAGCGAATCGGCGGCCATAGACGTACGGGCGAAACTTGTGCACCGCAAAGACGACCGCCAGACATTCTTGCTCTGTAACGGTGTAATTGCGCTCAGCTTTACTCAAACAACGGCTTGCGTAGGCAATGACATGTTCGACAGCTCCGTGACGCTGAATTAAGACGGCGCCGATACCAATTCCACTGGCGTCACTGTGCACCTCAGTTGGGGCTGATGCGTCAAAATGGCGAAGAATAGGCCCGGAAGTGAGTAGAAACTTCAGCTGAGAAAACGATGACTCGCATTCTTTCGTCCACTGGTAAGGCACGTCTTTGTTGAGCAGATGAGTAAGGGGTTGAGCGACATCAGCGAAGTTAGGAACAAAACGCCGGAAATATGAACACAGGCCCAAGAAGCTTCGAAGTTCTCGTAGCGAGCGTGGTGGAGGAAAGCTGCTGACTGCGGTGACTTTATGGGGATCAGGTCGAACGCCGTGCTTGTCTACGAGATGTCCAAGAACTATAGTCTCACGATCACCAAAATGACATTTCTTTGAATTCAAGGTAAGTGCTGCTTTCTCAAGGCACGTGAGAACAACGTCAAGTCGACGATTGTGTCCTCAAACGTGCGGCCAAAACTTATGACATCATCAAGATAACAAAGGCATATTTCCCATTTTAAGCCACGGAGAACTGTTCCATAAAGCGCTCAAATGTGGCAGGAGCATTACATAAACCAAATGGCATGACATTAAACTCAAATAGACCATCTGGAGTTGTAAACGCTGTTTTTTCCTTGTCGGCAGAGTGCATGGGAATTTGCCAATATCCAGATCTCAGGTCTACAGAAGAAAAATACGAAGCAGAGTGCAGACAATCGATAACATCGTCAATTCGGGGAAGCGGATATACGTCTTTTTTTGTGACAGAGTTCAGCCGCCGGTAATCTACACAAAATCTCCAGGAACCATCCTTCTTCTTTACAAGTATAACAGGCGCCGCCCAGGGGCTAGATGACTCCTGAATCACTTTCTTTGCTAACATTTCTTCCACCTGCTCAGCAATAATTTTACGCTCAGACGGAGATACCCTGTACGGTCTCCGGCGGATAGGATGGGCGGAACCAGTATCAATCACATGGCGAGTGCGTGAAGGTGGTGCAGAAACTCCGTGGCCATTCAGTGCGAAATCAAAGACGGATGCATGGTTGGAGAGAATCCTAACTAACGCTTGTCTCTTCTCTGGCGATAGCGACTTGTTCACCATGCCCATAAATATGTCATCACTAGGGCGGGCCACATGGGATGCATCTTTGTTGTCGTCGCTAATGACCGCGATGTTGACGTTGCTTCTTGGGTCTACTTCAAACACAGCCAGCCGCATTCCACTAGGCAGTACAACCGGCTCGAAAGAGGAGTTGATCACCCATAGCGCGGATTTTCCACTGCTCGCAGAAATCACACAACGCGGGTACCAGCACATCCTTCTTAGCACAGCTCAGCTGGATCGGGTCAACAATAACATCAGTTTTATCCGCTGCGACACCACAAACGTCAACAGGCACTCCAACTATGGACTGCGCCGGCAGCATTATGTCATCAACGACTGCAATTGTCTGTTGGCCGCGCGTGGCCTCCTCACAAAAAGCAGACAGTAAAACTCGCCGGCAGCGCAGTCTACGGTAGCTCCGCATTCTTTCAGAAAGTCGATCCCCAGGATAACGTCATGAGTAGAATTCCCAAGAACTGCGAACTCTGCCTCGAACAATTTTGCGCCAAAAGTAACAGTTGCAGTGCACACTCCCACTGGGCGCAATGGTTCCCCCACTCACTGCACGAAACGTTGTGTTGGTTCCCCAAGAGAACATCACTTTCTGACCGAGTCGAGTCTTAAAATCGCTGCTCATAACGGAAACAGTTGCTCCCGTGTCGACTAAAGCTGAAGTGGGAACACCATCTATAAGAACACGGACCTTATTCTGTAACATGGAAACTGGCGGAGGCATATCTTCGTGCAGTGAAAAATGTCCGGCGACCTCACCTCCATCGGCCGCGGCGCCTAGTTTCCCGGCGGAGGAGAGGTGAGACGCCGACGACCTGGTGATGGTGATCGACGCTGGCGGGAGGTTGGCGGCGTCACACTCCGCACAGAAGCAGGCGAATCGCTGCGGTAGCTCTGTTGGATGTCGTTTCGGTAGTAGCTGTTCGGTGGCCAGCGATAGTCACCACGTGTACTTGTGCGACGTGAGGATGCAGGGGGTCGTTCATACTGCGGTAGAGGCGCCCGACGTCGCTCCGGGCAGAAGCGGGCTATATGTCCACGAACGCCACACTGGAAACACACAGGCGCTTCACGCACCACACGCTGCTGAAGGCAGTCAGCGGGATGATCTTGCCACGCTGTGATGTCGGTGGGCGACCTCCTGATGCTGTCGTTTGGCGGCTCATAAATATGAGTATGACGACGCGACTGTACCGGCGTCCTTGCGTCGTCGAAGCCCGCAGCATTGATGGATACAGGCAGGGGGCCGCACGGCGGGAAAGCACCGCGGACATGTGCTATCGAAGTAGCCAGCGTCCCGTCGATCAAGTTCTTCGCGTACTATTTGTCGTATAGTTGACGCCAGATCACTGGACGGAGGGCCCACGTCGATGCTCGCGACAGTGGTGACGTTGGGGTCGACCAAACTTTGCCGAAATACGCCGAGCTTTAAGGGCCTCGAACGTCCGGCAGTGTCGGATGATGTCATTCGCCGACTGCAAGTCATCCTTGCCGATGAGGTAGTGATAGATATCCTCAGCAATTCCCTTGAGGAGATGCCCCACCTTATCCTCATCAGTCATGACTGGGTCCACACTTTTGCATAACTTGAGGACTTCCTCTATGTACATGGTACACGTCTCGCCTGGGACTTGAGCACGTTGGCTCAGCGTCTGCTCGGCCCGCTTCTTTTTCATGGTCGGGTCGCCAAAGCACTTCTTGATCTCGTCGACGAAATTTGCCCACGTTGTCAAATTCTCCTCATGATTCTCGTACCACATCAACGCTGTTCCCTCAAGGAAAAGTGGTACATTGTTCCGCTGGCTGGCAGTGTCCCAATGGTTATAAAGACTCACCCGCCGGTAGTGCTTGAGCCATTCTTCGACGTCCTCTCCAGGTTTCCCAGAGAACGGGCGTGGCTCTCTGTAGTGTTGTCCAGGGGTGTAGGCTGAGGCGGCGGGATGTCACCGTCAGTGTTCATCATGGTTGGCAGTGGCGGAAGTCCTGCGAGTCTGCGGCTTCGGCGAAGCTCCAGTGGTTTGTCTTCCGCCGTACTTTCTCGGGGCTACAATGCGTTACCCAGCACTCTCCACCAATTCTGTTACGGTGAGATGTTTATTTTACAAGGTGGGATGATGGATGGTCGCGGAAGGCTTAGCCCAGAATCCAACTTTACTTCTTCCTTCTTCTCTTTCACCCTTCGTCGAAAGTCCAGTATCAATATGATACGCCCCCTATGGTTTGTGACGTTGCGTTTGCGCATTGGGATGTGTATATATGTGCCACAATCTTGTATTCTTCATTAAAGTTGTGAGTAGCGCCTGTCCCGTCGGTTTGTGTTCCTTACTTTGTGGTGTGTGTGTTTTAGCGCCGCATTATGTCATTCGCGAATGAACGTGTTTTGGCTTGATATTCTCTGACCTTCATTGGATGAAAGGCCCAGATTTGCCACTTCTGTTCTGGTGGAAAGTATTGTTTCTTATCTCTTCCTACTTTCTATGTCAACCATTATAACTCTGGCTTTCAGTAGGCTGGCGACTAAAATTTCAAAAAGATTGGGCAGGATCTGCAGTATAGTATAATTCACTTTTACTGCTTTTCATTGTAAATGAAACTACCAACAGGGACATGGCCATCACGAGGCCCTTTCAAATGGCATGGTTTAATGTGTACTTAGTGATGTGATCGATCGTAACCAATTTGGCACAGCTTCTGGAGCAGCTAAAACCTCACATTCGAGTAGCAAGTCAGCCTTTTGGAGCAGTTGCTAGTCACGCATTTTCAAACACACATTTTAAGTCACTAAACACGAGCACTTTACGATGTAAAGAAAACTATGAGTGAACGCGATAAATCAGACACGAAGCCATCTTGCCCATAGCATTCTTAACTTCTTCGTCTTCTCTCGCATTCCTAAGCTGCGCACGCTTATTAGTTTTCTTCATCCTCCCGCCCGAAATAGTTGCAGGCTATCTCGAGTTTGTAGAGCGTCTGCACTGGTCTCCGCACAAAGTTGCCGTTTTGCGTCTTGACTCGACAGGCCCGTATTACACTGTCTTGACCCAGAAAAACTTCTACCACACGTCCAAGGGGCCAGATGCACCTTGAAATGCAGGCCTTCTCGACAAGAACGATGTCGTCCACATTTATGCACTTGCTAGTACGCGATGGATAGCGGTGAAGGTTGCGCATCTCTAGCAGGTACTCCTTTGCCCATCGTATCCACAAGTGGTCAAACAGTTTTCGACGGTACCTCAACTTCTTAGTAAGGTCTCACGTTGTATCTTGAGCGCACCTGGCTTCATATTCGGAGCTATGTGGCCCCAACGAAGCAGTCAATGAATTTCCGACCAGAAAATGGGCGGGGCATATTGGCGAACGTTCTGCTGCGTCAGTATACGGATACGTCAAAGGTCGTGAATTGATCACTGCTTCCATTTCAAGTAGTACTGTCTCGGCCTCTTCGCTGTTGAGGTGGCTCTGGCCAAGCACTTTGTATAGTGAACACTTGATTGACCGGACTAACCTCTTCCACCAACCTCCCCACCAAGGCGCCCTTTCACAATGAACTTCCACTGTATGCGGTAGGTGGCAAGGAAGGACACAATAGGAGAACTTTTCATGGCCTCCCATACTTCTTTCATGTCTCGTGAAGCCTTTTCGAAGGTCAGTGCGTTGTCCGAGTATAGCGACAGTGGTACTCCTCTTCGAGCTAGAAATCTTCGGAATGCCAGAAGGAAGGTTTCAGTAGAAAGCCCGTTCGTCAATTCCAGGTGCACTGCTCGGGTGGTGGCGCATGTGAACAACAAAATGTATCCTTTGCAGGTTGTCCAGTCGAACACGAATATCGAACCCGAATATATATAAAATTTTCGGCTATATCGAACTCGTAAATTATCCCCTTGAAAATCCTCTGTAAAAGTACAGAAATTTGCACGTTCATATCGAACGGTATTTTTACCCGCCATCGGATATATCGAACACCGCGCGAGCTGGAAGGCGCGCTTCGGCACTCGCTACGCCCCGCGACCTTCGCGGCACCGCGCGTGCGCCGACACGCGATACACTCGAAAAACGTGAGGGCGAGAGGGCTCAGACTGTACTCCTGTTCGGCGCATTCTCCAACTTGCGGAACGGCTTTTTTCCTCTCTCTCTCTTTCTCATGCTTTCTCCGCGTTACCGTGGGCTCGGAGTTGCTCGGAGGATTTCACGCGAGACGGACGTGTCGCCCGCGATGCCCCACTCGCCCGTTCACGACGCGCTCGTGCCTCTCGCCGGCGACGCTGTCTGACGACTGCCTCGACCGCCATGCCGTGCACCTCTCATCGGCGGGGCCTTCGCCGCCTCGTCACCGACGTGCATCGTGCCCCTGGCTGAAACGTGGCGCCGTCGGTGAACTCCTGTGACCGGCTCCCCAATCTTTCCTGTCCTCTTCTCTCTTCGTCGCGCCTGTCGACTTCCGATCACTTCCTTCCCTATTTCATTCTACTTTTCTTTTATCCCCTCTTACCCCACCCCTATAAGCCACTGCGCCGTGTCGCCTAAAGGCAGACAGAAATTAGGTGCCTTTTTTTTCCTTTTCCTCCCGAACCACCAAGACCAGGAATGAAGTAGTAGCCGGCGACCTCCTCCTTTCGCCTTTTCTTTTTTTAGAGCAGGAACGAAGGAGCCCGCGGCTTCCTCCTTTCGCCTTTTCTTTCTTTTTTGTTGCTGTTTTGTGAGGTTGGATCAGCCAACCACAACCCGCGCCTTTCGTATTTGCTCAGCCAACCACAGCTCGCGCCTTTCGTACATCGCTGCTGCCCTCGCAGTAGCCCGGGCAGTCATCGCTACTGATCGCGAGCACTGTTGACGGAGTCCACTTCCGTGAGTTGTCGCATACCACCGCATTCCTCTTTTGCGTGCGTGCTGTGCGTGCTGTAGAAAGGCGCTGCGGACTGCTTGAATTTTCCACTTCTCGTGTAGCAATGTCCAGCGTCAAGAAGCGCAAGAACCTTGACCTTGCGTCGAAGTTGAAAGCCATACAGCGTGTTGAGGCGGGCGAAAAAAAGTTCGGCGGCGGTGGACGACATCGAGATACCACGGATCACGCTGAGCACCTTGTTGAAGAACAAGGCAGATATCAAGGTAAAGGCGGCAGATCAGCGAATGTCAGGAGCCTGTCATGTGCTGCTCCTGCCCACGGGAAAGTAGAACAGGCACTTTATGCCTGGTTCTTAGAAGTGCGCGCGAAGAACATTCCTGTGGATGGCCCAGTGCTGATGGCTAAGGCCAAATGGTTTGCTGCTGCACACGGTGAAGACAATTTTGCCGACAACACCTGGTGGCTTCACCGATTTAAGCACGCTACAGCATCGTCGGCAAAACAATTTCTGGCGAAAGCGAAGCCGTAAGCAGCCAGGGCGTCCAGCAGTGGATGACAAAGGAGTGGCCGGAAATCTCCGCGAAGTTTCCACCTGCGGAAATCTTCAACGCCGACGAGACCGGTCTATTTTGGCAAATGCTGCCAAGCAAGACTCTTGATATCAGGGGTCACGTGTCATGGCGGCAAAATGAGTAAAGTCCGCGTGAGCGTTCTGCTGGCAGCCACATGAATGGGTCTCGGAAGCTCCAGCCCTTCGTGATCAGGAAAGCAAGGGCACCACGCTGTTTCAAGAACTCTAAGCAGCTCCCCGTTCACTACGCATCGAACAAAAAGCGTGGATGACGCGTCAGCTGTTCACAGAATGACTGCACAGAATGACGGCCCACCACACCACCTACGAGCTCAAAAACATCGAGCTGAAGTTTCTGCCGGCCAACACGACAGCGAAGCTGGAACCGCTCGACCAGGGCATCATCAAGTCCTTCAAGGTGGGCTACAGGAGGCGACTCTTTGATAGGCTGCCGGTCAACCGCCGCATGGGCACCGAGCTGAAGGTTGACCTGCTCGGTACCATTCCACTGATGACGGGCGCCTGGCGAGACGTGAAGACGGACACTGTGGCCAACTGCTTCCAGAAGGCAGGCTTAGTGACGGCAGAACTTGCGGAAACCGGTCAAGACTGCGACGACGACTGCATAGACGACGCGTTTCGCGAGTTGTCGTCCCTCTTCCCGGCTGCCGTACCACCCGAAGTGTCTGCGAACGAAGCGGACTGCAATGTTCAGGCTGTTGCGAGCCTCGCTGACGAAGACATTGTAGCTGCGGTCGCAGGGACCCAAGATGCTCAGGCCGACAGCTCAAGTGGCGACGAAGATCGTCCGGACGAGGCGGCGGCTACACGCGCGTACTCCACCGCTGAAGTAGCGGCAGCGTTAATTCGGCTTGATTCGCCGTTGTTGCGGCGACATGGAGGGAACCGGGCTGTCGCACCTGGACAGCCTCGATAAGATCGAGGCCAGCGTCTTCAACTTCATTTCGAAGACAAAGAAGCAGACCAAGATAATTGATTTTCTTCCACGCAAATGAAACATACTGTTGCATCGTGTATGGTGGAAGTAGTTCTCATTCTTGAATGCGCCGATTGTGAGTGATCGTCCGCCACTGGTAAGGCTCGGGACCTGTATTTTTTATCAAACTTTTTCATATATCGAACTCATTCGCGACCCCCTTCGAGTTCCATGTATCCGTGTTCGACTGTATCAGCAACGGTCCTTCGCTTTAAATGAAGAGGTCCTGCAAATTCGACCCCAGTTACTTCAAACAGCCTTAGAGAGACAAGTCGATCAAGTGGCAGTGGAGCATACTGCACTTTCGCTGGATTCGTGCGATACCCCTTGCACAGAGAGCACGCGTTTATAACTCGTTTGATTTCCTGGCGAGCACGAATAATCCAGAAGCGCTGGCGAACTTGTACCATGGTACTTGCAATGCCTCCATGTAACGCTCTGCATTGAGCTTCCATAATTACCACACTGTAAAGTGGTTGTGTCTCGATAAAAGAATGGGATGCTTCTCCTCATATGTAGTGTCCATTCGTTCCAGTCGCCCTCCGAGTGGAAGTTGTTTATGCTCATCGACGAAAGATGCAGGCCTCTTCAAGCTGAGAGTTTATGAGCAGCTTCTCCTTTCAAGATCAGCTTTATGTTCGTAAAGAAAGCCTCTCGTTGGATGCGACAAATCCAAAACTTTTCGGAGTTCACGATCTCTTCTGCGGATATCGTAGCCGCATTCAATTAGAAAATCTATGACTTCGATTTACAAATCGGAGTATCCAAGCTGTGACACGCAGAAGCTTTCGCAGACTGCTAAACTTAGTGATGTCAATCAACATTTCCTCTTGTGTTGTACATGAAGAATAACGCTTGGCGGTTCGCACATTGGCTCCACGTTTTTGCCGGAAATAGGAAATCCTTCTGCTTCTGTAGGCCACGTCCATCTTGGCTGATTCGCCACCTAGGACCCTTCCACCATCATTGATCGAGGCAGGCTTGAGCAGATGTCCCTTGAGGTATAAGTTGGCTGCATTGTGCTCACCTGGTCAATACCACCACGCATCTAGTCCTGTGGTGTCTACGATCTCTCTCACTTTATTTCTGACAAATTGGGCTAGCTTTTCCTGCTCGCCACGTATCCAACTCAGCACTATCATCGAGTCAGCCTACATGACACAGTGAGTAAATTTTGAATCCCACGACGACCGTGTGCACTTCATTAGCCTTGTTCCTAAGAATGCTGCCATGACCTCTAGTCTTGGCAGTGTAATTGCGTTTATCGGCGCTATTCGTGATTTGGCTGCTACTAGTGACATAGACAGTTGCCAAGGATGTCGACCGTTCTCAAGTAAGCGAAAGCTCCGTAGGCTTTCAAGCTGGCGTCAGGGAAGACTGAAGTTCATTCGACACTATCTCTGCCCTCAGGCCATCTCTTACACATCGCGGGGTTTTCAGAGAAGGGAGTTGGACAACTTGGGAGCTCCATTCCTTCCATTGCGTCTATATCTCTACAGGCAGGCCTTCATCCCAAGGACTCTTTAAAATCCACAATCGTTGAAACAACAGCTTTGCTGTCATCGTGAACGGAGAGAATATGCCAAGGGATCGAAAATTCTCGAAGCAGTTCTAAGTAGCGTGCATTTCGTGTCAATTTCGGCTTGATTCAGCTACCGGAGCAGATAACTTGGCGAGACTTCCAAGAGATCATTCGTTGTGTCCGACTGCATGCTTAAAACATGTCTTCTGTGACTCATCTATTTGCTGCTCGTTTCTATCAAACACTTCTTGCAGCCGCTTCTCATTTGTTTTCCACTTACGCAGGTTCATGCCGGCACCTCTCGTAATTGTTTTCGATCGCTGGTAGATGTCTAAACTTTCTTCGAAAGTGTCTGCCCCGGTTAGCAAATCTACGACATAAAAGGATTTCTTCAGGACAGCGGATAATATGTCTTGTCTTTATACGGTACATTGTCCAAGTGATGATGAATAATCGCCATCAGAAGGAATGGACTTGACGTCGACCCAAAGGGCACCCGTGTCATATGCCCTTCACAATGTCATGGCTTGGGCTAACGGGAACCTTATCGAACCACGGAAAACGTAATGCATCTCTTTCAAACTTCTGTATTCATTTGAAGGAACACCTTTTCGATATCCGACTTAATAGCAATGGGGGACTAGCGAAAGCATATCAAAATCCCGAGCAGTTCCGGATTTAGATTCTCTCCTTTGTCCGGACACTCGTTGAAGGATGTCACACCCCGTTCGTGAGACGACGCGTCAAACACTCCTTGCAACTTTGTAGTCAATGACTCCTCTTAATTACTTCTCTATGAAGCATATAGTAGACTTGGTCATCAGGAACTCTTTCGGGCACTAACTCTGCGTGTGCGAGCAAAGGGTTCTGCCTTACGACCGTATCATACCGCTGATGTTGGCCATCATGTAGAGATAACCTTCTCACTACCTTCTGCAGTCGATTGAGAGCTGTATTACGATTGTCTCCGAGTAAATGTTCTTGACCTTCTTCTTTCCATGGTAGTCCAACGGTACACCTTCCATGGCATTTATTGATTGTCTTTCAGAATCGCTCGAGAGTCTGGTACGGGGTGGAGTCGCACTGGTAAGTAATACCCATCGCTTCAAGTTGCCAAAATGACTGCAAAATTTGTGAGGTTGCCTCTTCGTCGGAAGAGGTATCTACTCGTACCCACAGACCATCAGGTTTGTATCACGCTCCATGAATGCTGTATACCGGATTGGTGCTTGGAGAGTCCATCCGAAGAATGAATTCATAGCTACCAATCCTTCTGTATCAGTGCATCGCACTAGTTCGCTGGTCATTATCTGCCATAGGTGATCTCACCCGATGAGTAAGGACGGTCCGCGTTCTGCATCCACTCCAAGGAAGCATCATTCATCAGCGATTAATTTTCCTTCAAGTCGCAGCTGTCTCACAAATTTGTTGTCGTCCGATAGTGCAGAAACATCGGGGCCGATAACTGGTACCGTGATGGCTTGCACGGTGCAGATTTGAGATCTGTGCTGGCTGCGCAGCGGAACTTCCATGATACTGACCTTTTCCACATGTCATGGAGTCTCTGTTCCAAAAGTGCTGAGTGCAATTGTTATCTGGCTGACGACCTTCAGTCGTAGTTTCCTTGCGATGTATTTTTTGATGAATGATCGCTGGCTGATCCCGTCCAAGATACCTCCGATATATGTACGTTTAGCGTCGTGACCGACCGAATCACGGAAAGTCTGCAGGAATGCACCATTCTCCATGTTAGACATAAGACACGACGACTGATTACTTCGCATTATTGTGTTAGACGGTACAAATGCGGTCGTACTGTCAGATTTACCGCTACTCTCTGGCTTCTTGTAAGTCGGCCGCACATGCTGGAGGCATGTCGTCCATGGCAAAGCGAGCAAGTCAGCTTTACCTGACAAAACCTTGCCTCATGCCCTCGCGACGTACACGTGAAGCAGCAATTATCCTTGAGTAGCTGCTGCTTCTTCAAGCCCAGAGATTCTTGGAGTCACAGGTGCGGGTACCATGCTTATCCGATCTGCAGAAGAAGCATTTGCGTTTTGCCACAGCAGTTTTATGCAGCAAAGAATCGGTACGATGATCTCTTGACTTTTCAACGTTCACCTTTGGCTCTCTTGGAGTCAGTAAGAAACACTACTCTCGGCTTTCTAACTCCACCCTAGTGAAGTTGAGCAGGTCGTTCAGCTCGCCTTCCGAAGACACAGTAACGAGTGCCTGTTCCGACACATTACCTACAGGGTTTGCAATGGGAGGACTTCTTAATGTCTCTCGTTTTTCGCGAACAACGCCAGGACGATGGCGCCCGGCAAGGCTTTTCGCAGGATGTCAACAAGCATTGCCGAAAAAATTCGGCAGATCCCACGCACTGGGAATCGACGTAATGCGAAGCAGCCAGCAAAGAGCTGCATACATCGCATTGTTTGTCTTTGAGCCAAATGAAATCATTCATGCCATGGCATCTAGTCCACCATATATCGCATGTTGCCATGCACGCTGCATGCACAATCTAGTAAACACCATGCCAATGAAACGCATACTGTGGTATATACAATGCATAACCTGTCGCCTATGTTCATCACGCACTCGTGTCGTGCCATACCAAGTTTGGTATATATCCAGATAACAAAACGTCCGGACGCACACCGTGACAGTGGCATTTAAATCATATGGTACATGACATGCTTAACATGATTCGCATGTTAAGACCTCATTTATCTTCGTCATACAGTCACATCGCGCAATATCAATTTTCGTGTATATCAAACGAGCGAAATGGCCGCGAGTGCACCACGAGTATAGCATGTAAATCATGCCATACATGACATGCATGTCATGATTTTCATGTTAACACCTTTCATTTACGTTCGTCATACAGTCGCTTCGCGCAATACCAATTTTGGTGTATATCAAGCTAGCGAAACGGCCGCGAATGCACCATGAGCACGGCATGTAAATCATGACATACATAACATCATGTCACGTTTTTCATGTTACCACCTGTTAATTATGTTCGTCATACAGTCGCGTCGCGCAATACCAATTTTGGTATATATCAAGCTAGGAAAACGGCCGCGAATGTATCATGAGTGTGGCTTGCAAATCATGTCGTGCATGACCTGCATGTCATGTTTTCATGTTACCACCTCTCATTTACGTTCGTCATGCAGCCGCGTCGCGCAATACCAATTTTGGTGTATATCATGCAAGCGAACGGCCACGAATGCGCCATGACCATGACATGTAAATCATGTCGTACATGTCATGATTGTCATGTTACCAGTTCATTTACGTTTCATACCGTGGCTGCGCGCAATAGCAATTTTGGTGTACATCAAGCTAGCGAAGCGGCCACGAATGCATCATGAGCGTGGAATGTAAATCATGACATACATGACATGCATGTCATGGTTTTCATCTTACCAACTGTTATTCATGGTCTTCATACAGTCACTTCGCGCAATACCAATTTTGGTGTATATCGATCTACTGAAACGGCCGCTAGCGCACCATGAGCGTGGCATGTAAATCAGGTTGTACATGACTTGCATGTCATGATTTTCATGTTACCACCTCTCACTTACGTTCGTCATACGGTCGTGTCGCGCAATACCAATTTTGGTGTATATCATGCAAGCGAAACGGCCGCAAATGCACCATGAGCGTGGCATGTAAATCATGACATACATGTCATGGATGTCATGGTTTTCATGCTATACCTGTTATTCATGTTTTTCATACAGTCACATGCACAAACCCAATTTTGGTGTATATCAATCTAGCGAAACGACCGCGAGTCCGCCATGAGCGTGGCATGTAAATGATGGCATACATGACATGCATGTCATGGTTTTCATGTTACCACGTGTCAGTTATGTTCGTCATACAGAAGTGTTTCGTCATACCAGTTTTCGTATATCCCTTCATTTAAACGGCCGCGAGCACCCAGAGACCATGTCATGTAAATCATGCTGCACATGACATGCGCGTCATGATTTGCATGTTAGGACCAGTCATGTTCGTCATGAATTCTTCTCACGCCGAACCAATTTTGGTGTATATGAAATTAACGGAACGGCCGCAAGAGCCTAAGGTCGTGGAATGTAAATCATGCTGTTCAGGACATGCTTGTCATGATTTTCATGATATAACCTGTCATTTATGTTCGTAATAAGGCCATGTTATGACAGACCAATTTTGGTACACATCCGAATAACGAAACGGGCAGGAGAGCACAAAGTCGTAGGCGGCTAGATAGATGATAGATAAATAGATAGATGGATAGATAGATAGATAGATAGATAGATAGATAGATAGATAGATAGATAGATAGATAGATAGATAGATAGATAGATAGATGACAGACAGACAGACAGACAGACAGACGACAGACAGACAGACAGACAGACAGACAGACAGACAGACAGACAGACAGACAGACAGACAGACAGATAGATAGATAGATAGATAGATAGATAGATAGATAGATAGATAGATAGATAGATAGATAGATAGATAGATAGATAGATAGATAGATAGATAGATAGATAGTAGAGATACGCTCAAAGTCGCAGAAGTTCGCTAAGAAATGCTTCGCATTTAAAACTAAGTGTCAGTACGTTCAAGGCTTTCAGACAACGAATATGGAGCTGCGCCGCGTCGTACAACTTCCTAAGACCTCTTACATCGTTTCCCAACACGACATGCGGAAGGTTTCTTAAGGCTGACAGGGAATATTGCTCTATCTTCTTTCGGTCACCGAGCCCTTCCTTAAGAATGCCGACGGTGTGCGTATAACATGGTTCTGTCGTTGGTAACCCCGCGATAGATGCTGCCGCTTGTCCCGTGAGGAAATTCCGAAAGTAGTAGAACTTTGTTGTCGGGGATATAGTCTCGTCGCGATGAACCGTTTGTTCAAACTGTTCCCAAAATCCGTCCAGTTGTGAACGTCTCCTCTAAAGTGGGAATGCTGAGCTTCGGCAGTCGTAATCCGGAATGGGTTGTCGCGTTAGGTCCTGGCTGAACAGTCGTTAGTCTGAGGAGAAACTGCTGCTTGCGGCTCGCTTTCAGCACGGTCTAAAGCGGCGATTTGGCAGCCTAATTCAGCCAGCATGCCTATGGCCTGATCGTTATACTCAGCTGCAGCGCTATATTCTGCTTCAAGCTCCTCATCGGAATGTGCTCTTCGAGAGAAGCATTAATATTTGAGGTTCCAGATTAGTCGAACTCAGGCGGTCATGAATACTTGAGAGCTTGGCGATGTCGGCATTTGGGTCGTTAAGCAACGTTCGGGCCTCGTGCCGTAGCTTGGTGTTCTGGGAGCGTCGAGCTGTCCGCTTGGCCTTGAGACGATCCATGAGTCAAGCTCTTCTTCTCTGAGTAGGCAGGCGTCTGGCTCCTCCAGGAATGATCAGCCAAGCACTCGTTGGTCAGTCGATTCTCGCCACCCGCGACGCAACGTGGACGAGTAGAAGATCCGTCGAGCCATGCGAAGAAACGTTCCGCACGGGGTTTTCGGCATCATAAATAAAGAAAACTGTGAGCGAACGCGATAAATCAGACACGAAGTCTTCTTGCCCATAGCATTCTTAACTTCTTCGTCTTCTATCGCATTCCTAGGCTGCACATGTTTTATTTTTCTTCACTATGATTAGGAGAATAAATATGCACACATGCATGTATACTTCTGATGTCCCAAAAGGTTTAATTAACCCACAGCTTCTCGACTCTTTGCTGACAGCCCTAGATTTCTATATATCCATGGCATCAGGCTACCCGACATTTCCTCGTGATACACATCTAATTTGCTAATCAGTACGGCTTTCCCTGATGCTTCAAAATGCATAAATTTTCCACTCATAATCTGTTTACTATCAAAGGAACTAGCCTTGCGATAATGTCTGTGCTTTCAGTGCAGCCTAGGCATTCGAGTAACGTGAAGCAGTACATGCTGTCGTAATTTATGGTCAGAATCGTTAGGCTTTTGGTTCTTTTGCAGTTAATAATAATTAGTATATTGCAAATCCTAACAATGTGCAACATGAAATTGCTAGAATGAAAGGCAAGGCTTCGCATTTTATTTAGACAGGTTTTTTTCAACTTGCACTTTCGCCAAAGAAGCGGCACCGATATACAAGGGTAGTATTTCACCGTGCTATGCCAGCAAAATCCCGCGGCCACTGCAGTGGCTGACAATGTTTATAAATCTGGTCTATTGTATGATAATAAAACTTCAGTGACCTGCATAAATCCACTAGAAGGCAGAAGAAATGGCAATGTAATTTTTTGTAAAATTACCGAAATCAAACGCCATGTTCTAAATACATGTGCATACTTATTACTGTAATTAATAGAGTCAGTCTTCACATAAAGGCTGGAGTTTCACAAAAACTTTTGCACTTGTTTGTCTCACTTCCTTCTTAGTGTCCTGCCCCACCAGGCAGTTCAACCAAGATGAATGCTCACCAACTCGCCCAAATTTCTACACTGCTTACTCACAGTACATAGCAACTTCAGCTTCCACTTCCCCTTCCCAGTGTCGCAGTCTAGGCCAGTACAACAAGCTCTCGTACAGCCTTCCAGATTACATGAGCTGGCGGCAAGCACTGTGAGCATGTCTTTGCTGCTGAAGGTGGTCACAGTGGGCAATGTTGTAGCACAAATGACGGTTAGCCATGAACTTATTGCTGCGATTTACTTGCTCATCACCATTAACTCAATTGAATACATATGCAGACCCTCGTTGTGTTCGCCCAACCGTACGTACTCTGCTTCTGACGCACCTAACCCTACTGTTCATTGACCATCACCTCAACGCTGCCGTTCTCCCCGTCACTCCAACCACGCCGCTATTCCACGCCGACCGACTAAGTATCAACTCCGATGGGAAATTAGATCATGCAGCTCCTGGAGGTAGTGCTGCATCATTTTCGACTGATCCCAATCCTCCGTTGACGCTCCCTAAACAAGAACAAGAACCTAATTGAAGTGCATGTTGGCCGTATTTCTTTGAAAACATTAGTCGATACTGGAGCTGAGGTGTCCATAATGAGTGCTCATCTCTGTCGCCGACACAAAAAAGTACTCGTGCCTGCTACAGTAAAAGCTCGTTAATTTAAACTTCGTTAATTCGAACTTGCTGCTAATTCGAACTGACGCCCTGATTGCGGCACAGCCTTATATATTTCTATGGGGAAAACCTCCCGATAATTCGAACGCGTTGGTATCTACAACAGTTAATTCGAACTGAGAGCCTTCTGGCTTTCGTCCCTCCTCGCAGAAATCGGCCCAGAATGATCACAAATCGGCCCAGAATGATCACCCAAATTACTCATTACTTTCATCTGTGTAAAACAAGTGTAGTGATTGATTTACATGCATTATTTTATGGTTGTAAAGGTCATCTGTCTGCTGCTACTGCTGTATGGGTGGCACGGCCCATTCAGGCAATGTTTGCCTTTAGACGTGTCGCCTTGGACAATTGCAATATTGTTCTATAAATAAACTAAGAAAGACCTTCAATTTGATGGCGTTAACAGTGCCATGGAGCACGTGTTTTGGAGCACAAATAGCTTCGTATATTTTGGCATTAAGGCTCACTGCTCACGTGAATGCAAGTCGCTGCTTGTTTCTGGCGTATCACTGACTGATCAATAAATTCTATTCGCTGCTTGAGCATGAACTTAATTTATGAAATTAGCTGCCAGAAATGTGTAGTATCCCCTAATTTGCGGTAACGAGTCCAGAGGCGTCTTCTCTAGGTTCTCTCCGCACGGTGAGGCGCGATGTCTGTTCATTCTAGTGCCCACCCACTAATTGAACTCCGCTTGATTCCAACAAGTTTGTTGTACTCCTCGAGTTTGAATTAACGATCTTACTGTATAACAAAAGCCACACGCGTTGCCGATGGCGGAACTGTTGCCATCACTGGAATGTGTACAACTTGAATAAGCACTGCCGGCCACCACGTTCCTGTTTATTCATGGTGCTCAACAATTGCCCTGACGACCCCATCTTGGGGATGGACTTTCTATCGATGCATTCTGTCATGATCGACTCTTTCGTCGGTACTGTTTGCTTGGATCTTCTCTTTTGCTAGATACTCGCCCTGAACTCCACAACAACCGCTTGCCACCGTCTTCAACCACATACCGCCTAAAGCCCTAACATTCGTTGAATTCGTAACAACTTCATCCGGGTTTGACGGCGACTATGTCATCACGCCTATTCCTGATGTCCTTCTGGCGCACGACATCACGGGGCCACACTCCGTCGTTATCGTAGCCGCTAACCGGATCAACTTTATCAATAACGGATCCCCGTTATCAACTTCAGCTTCGTGAAGCAAGTGCTCCCTCAAGGAATCTCAATCACCACGCTGCGATCCTTATCAGGTGACCACATCACCACTTTTGCAGCCAACGTTTGCTCAGACCTTCCTTGTCGCCAGATGCCTGGACAAAGCATTATGCCCCCTGATCGCCCCAGACCTCAAACCTGAGTAGTCAGCCGCCTTTGTCAACCTGCCACGACATATTCGACATCGACAATTGACCACTCGGCCAGACGTCACTTGTAAAGCACCACATAACACTGGTGATGCTGTTCCCATTTACCGCTGACCAAATGGGGTGTCTGCCGCAGAGCGAGGTCATTCAAGAAGTGAACGAAATGCTAGCTAAAGGCATTATTGTATCCTCATCAAACCCTTGGGCATCGTCCGTCATACTTGCTAAAAGAAAGATGACGTATGGCGTTTCTGCGTTGATTACCACCACCTAAATCAAATTACAATTTTCTGTTAAGTGTGTAGTTGTTGTCATTGAGAGATTTTTTTCAACTACACAGCTGTCGTCTCTCTACTACAAAGAACTAAAGATCGCCTACTTACGAGAAGGGATAACTGGGCTAGTTTGTGGGAATTCATGTTAAGGCAGGTAGCGCAAAGAAACACGGACACAAGCGAAGAATAAGCACACGGGACAAGCGCCAACTTCAAAGTTGATTTCATAGCAGGGAATAGCGCAGAAACACGAGACAAGAGAGGTTGACAGGACTTGGCGCTGGCTAACAACATGAGCGTTATTTCGTAACTGCACAATATAGCTTTTTGGGAGAAGGAAATAAACAAAAGAGAGAGGGGGGAAAGTCAACGCATGCTTCCCAACTAGTCCATGACGGTGCTATGATCACGTGCGGAGATACTTAATTTCCTTGTCGGTTAGTGCGATCGATGGTGTGCTTACACATGATGGGCCAATGGAATGAATTGCGAGTGCTTCATAGATTTCGCGGGCACGGCTATCACGATATGATAGCCGTGCCCGCGGCTATCATAACTCAGCCTCTCGGCGTTCTTCACTGTTAAGACGCACAAAGAAGGTTCCCCTTTGGGTGATTGTGTCAGAAGTCGGCAATTGGCAGAGGGGCTTGGGTGCCTACTTGCAGAGAGGCCTCACGTTGCTTGAAGTAGACGACCCTTTCCTCATCCGCAAACCGTCGGAAGTATCTAGCTTCCTGGAAAGTTCATGTCCTCCGGGTGTGCAAGCCTTTTCGATCGATATCAAGGATCTGTATTACTCCTTGCCCCAAGCCGCCCTAGCCGCGTCTGTACAAGACGGCACAGAAAGACACGGAGCCACACGCTTCCAGAATGCCGTAGGGACCAGCATTTCCAGGTTTATGTATTTGCTTTCCTTCTACTCAGCTCGACTGTTCTCCGTCAAGACGAGCACCTATATGTGCAGAAAGACGGTGTTTCCATAGGGTCGTGCATCGCCCCGGTTCTAAGCGACCTACTTCTGGCCCGGTATGACAGGCAACTGCAAGAATCCTCCGACGCGACCACATGGGTGAAGATCTTTCGGTATGTCGACGACTTTTTGATTTTTTATTGTGCAAACCCCACAGAGCCGCAGCAAGGTCGACAAGATTTTTGAGTGCTTCTGTGCGAACTTTCCCGGTCTTTTAATCACGAGGGAACTACCCGAGGGGGGAGAATATGCTTCCTAGACCTCAATATAGCCTTTGGTGCAGAGCACACCTGCTGGGAGTACTCACCGCGTTCAAAAAAGGACCTCCTTCCATTTCATCGCACCACTCTAAGTTGGTCAAACGGGCTATTGCTATCTCTGCTATGAAAAATGCGCTAGTAAGGTCTTGCCCACATGTAATTACTTCCAGCTTCACTAATCAAGTCTGCAGGTTGAAGAAGGCTGGCTTCCCTGACCAATTCCTGTCGGGGCTGGCAGAAGCCCTCCTGAAGGAGCACCGTAAGACGGTTCGACCTCGTGCTGAAGAGGACAGGGCAAGGGTGGCGGTCATCCCATACCTGCATGGCGTTTCGCACAAAATCAAGAAGGCAGCTGCACGTGCAAACGTAAGAGTGGTGTTTTCGGCACCGATAAAGCTGGGCTCATTGTGCAGGAAGGTGAATGCCCCTCGCCAAAGCCCTTCCACTTGCAAGAAGCATCATGCAACACACTTGGTGCCTTGCAAGACTGAAGTGATCTACGAGGTACCTACGTCCTGCGGAGGGCTTTACGTTGGGCAGACGGGCCGCTGCATCAACGACCGTCTGCGAGAACACAAGAACAACCTCAAGGCGCGTACTGG
Source organism: Rhipicephalus sanguineus (assembly GCF_013339695.2). Classification (NCBI taxonomy): domain Eukaryota; kingdom Metazoa; phylum Arthropoda; class Arachnida; order Ixodida; family Ixodidae; genus Rhipicephalus; species Rhipicephalus sanguineus. Next base: position 409,034 of record NW_023615517.1, on the reverse strand, counting down.
AAGCAATTTAGCTATTCACTGTGCCTACTGTGGCTGCAGTCCTAATTTTGATCAGACGCGCGTCTTGCGCAGATATCGTGATAGCCGTGCCCGCGAAATCTATGAAGCACTCGCAATTCATTCCATTGGACCATCATGTGTAAGCACACCATCGATCGCACTAACCGACAAGGAAATTAAGTATCTCCGCACGTGATCATAGCACCGTCATGGACTAGTTGGGACGCATGCGTTGACTTTTCCCCCTCTCTCTTTTGTTTATTTCCTTCTCCCAAAAAGCGCATAGATTTGTGCACCTACGAAATAAACGCTCATGTTGTTAGCCAGCGCCAAGTCCTGTCAACCTCTCTTGTCTCGTGTTTCTGCGCTGTTCCCTGCTATGAAGCCAAGCCAACAAGCTCAAGTTTACACCCTTTTAAAGTTCAAAGTTGATGTTGCCGCGTGTCCCGTGTACTTATCTTCGCTTGTGTCCGTGTTTCTTTGCGCTACCTGCCTTAACATAAAGATCACAAATGTAACTTAAGTACGTATTTCAAGCGACCATCATATGTCTTTTTCTTTCTCTCCAAAAAACTGCGAAAATTTCGCCTTGGTGCAATACAATGCACACTTAAGTATGTATTACAACGGTAACATGTATTTTGAGTGACTGTCATCTTTTTTCGCGAGAAAACCATGAAATGTCTTCGCCCACGCTTAGTGAAAACTGCGAATTCTGCTGAATGTAGCAAGATGTAGCAGGTTCCACCTCATCACTGTGCACTTGCAGCAGGTGTGCTAAATCGTGCATTCCCACAGTAGCACTATACGAATCAATTTAAATGCTTAAATCACGGAATACCTTTAGACAAGCACTAATCTTTGTCGAGTCGTTTAAAAACAAAGACAAAAAAAGCACTCAAAAGTGCCGGCAGGAACGCACCCAGCAGAGGTCCTTTCAAGTGGCAAGGTGTAACGTGTACTCTGCAGCAGGTGTGTTAAAACCGTGGCAATGTCAGGAATTCACAAAAACCAAAGTTCAATCATTCCCACAGTAGCACTATACAAAAAAATAACTGAATCCAGAAAACAAAGGAACACAGCCACACAATGCGCAAGAACGACGCTCCCCTTCGAATTGCAGGTATGTGGGTCTGATCCCACCTCGTCAAGAATTTTTTTTACCAAAATTTCTTTTTTCCGTTCTACCTCTTTCTTTCTCTCTCTATTACTCGTTCTCTCACCCATCAGGGTTATTGAAACCTCTGCCGGACAACTAGGTGCACATGTCCTGGAGCGAAGCAGAAGCTGAAGAGGGCAGCGTGTGTCAGTTCATGATGATGATGTCTGTTTGCAACTAATGGTGCTTCTCCGACCTTAAACACTCCACTGTTAATAGAGAGAGGAAGAAGAAGAGAAAAAGCATACCATAGCCACGTATAGTATAGTATAGCGAGGAGGAGGAGGGAAGGGTGAAGCATGATGAGAAAGGAAGTGAGGGTGAGTAGGAAGTGACACAGTGAGGCATAGCATAGCCTTGTACAGTATAATATACAAAGGGGTTGGATAGGGAAGTGAGGGTGCGGAGGAGGGGAATGCCTCCTGTCCTCTGTTTCCTCAGTCTTTACATCACTAGTACGCAGCTGCCCCAATTTTTCGAGTGGCCTTTATGTACACATCAATACTGTTTATAACCACTCAGCCATGGTCGTGTTCATTCTATGTCTTCATGAAGGAGCGGTGCTGGAACACTACCCAATGAAAGAAATTGTTGTCACTGGTGAATATCACCGAATACTCAAAGCAATTGTGATTTCGTGTAGCTTGAAATACTAAAGAAAGGGCAAATCTCACTGGTGCTCTTCGAGCATTCTGCCTGTGGTCTGCGAGCCCATGGCACTACTGCTGTGCAGTTAATAACACACATGGTGCTTAGCCTGTTATCATACTTAACTCGATAGTTTGTTGTCAAGGCCTTTGGAAGTCCTCGCACTAGTAACTGTATGCAGTCCTTCACTAAAACAAACATAATTTTCATCATTTTTATGGTAAACATTCTTCAACTACACAACAGAGGGAGATCAAGCTGCTTGATGTTCTCCTTTGTTTCTTTTTCAAATGTATTACAAGAAACGTTACAAGATTTGCTCAGCAGAAATTTCAGTGATTCGTTCTTTCCAGACGTATAGACTGCTGTACATGATTAAGTTATTGGTATTGATTGCATAAACATTAAGGCTATGTTGTGATGCCGAGTAGCGCAAAAAAGTGATGATTTGCTCTTCTGGTATATGCTCTATGCACATAACAAAATTCAATGAAATCATCACACCAGAAATTTGGCCTTCCACGTCTTCATTTAGATAGTATACCACTTTTATTTCCAAAAATTCTAAGCTTGGTCGCTCATGTGGCTTTCGATTGGCATCACAATAAATTCAAGAGCAGTTGCTTTTTTTATGCATTTCTAGTTGCAGAAGCAGTGTGACTGGGAAGACCACCAACCTCACACTTAGGGAAACTGGGCTAGGAAACAAATGAGAATGCACCTTTTTTTTAGCTGTCCCCATACAGTTCAGCTAAAAGGCGTGCTGACACAAAAAAGTTTGAAGGCGAAATAACTTGTGGGATAGATTTGTGCGTTGTGTGTGCAGCTACGCCACACACTGCAAAGTTCATTTTCGATATGCGCTGGGCTATATTAGCAATTTATATTTGTAGATAATGTGTATATTTCTACACAAATCCTCAGGACATTGACACCAACTTGGTTTTAACATAAACAACCAATACCCACTTGCATCGCAAGTTTGTGTTGGCTGCCATACTTCTTGCTGGTGCTCTCTCCTAGCAGCCATCTTCAATGGAAAGAGGGAGCCCTCATTTATGGGCTTGCACGGCAGCACAAAGGCGGGTGTACTTTTCTCAGCAAGCATTTCTGAAGGGTCACGCATACTCGCAACATCCCAGAGGGGATTATAGCATCCAGGAAGCCTTTGTTGAAAAATGGTCAATGTAGTGCTCATATGCGCGCAGTTTTGTGTACTTACACAGTCAGCTATGTTTACATAAAAAACCACTATGGGTATCGCCTTACTCGGTGCACTCTGAAAGTGAAACTGCAACTGGGTGCTATAAAAACCGTCTCCAAATAATTAACTGCCATGCGCTCAAGCAAATGAGGTTTTCAGGCGTGATAAGTGACTTGTTAGCTACTTGTTGCCCCAGAAAAAACGAGATGTAAAATTTTTGTGTCAGTACTCGTATAAGTTAAATTGCACCAACAAGTACTGCTTAACTTCCTTTCTGGCCCACTGTGTTTTAGCATGAATCGGCCTATGCATGCTCTTTCATTCATAAATGCTTGTCTCGCATGCACGCACATTTTATAAGCAGGGTGACTTTTTTTTCTCGTATTTATGTACCTTCTGCTCTAAGTTGCAAAAGGTCTGGTTATTATTCAGCATAGCGTTGGTGTCATTTTAATTGATGATTTAACATTAGGCACAGCAGACAAGCAGCGCAGCTCAAGGTTAGCACGGATGCAGCAAGGGTAAAAAACATGCCTCTCTTGCACAAACGCCGCAAGCAATAAGGGAAAGCACGAGCGGTACTGTTCAGAACAGTGCAAAGGAAGTGAAACGGAGCATACAGTGACTTGGGATAGTACATGCTCAGTGTGAAGGCATGAGGAACAAAAGGAGGAGGTAAACTTTATTTTACCAAGGGATTTGGGCACGTACGTCCCAGGTCCCCGCACGACCCCACTGCGCTATGCGTTCATGAGTTCATGCAGTTCCACGACGTGAGCGGCCCGGTCTTTGGCGATCTTCTGCTTGGCCGGGTCCGTCGAGCGCAGCAGGTCTCCCATTCCTCCCATGTGGTCAGTGGCTACGGGCCCCGCGGGGGAGGGTCTGCCGGCATTCCATGAGAATGTGGGTGAGGTTAGCGTAGGGGTGAGTGCATTGAGCACAGGACGGGCGTACGCTCCCGGGTAAATGCGGGAAAAAAAATAGGGGAGGAAGGTGCGGGTCTGAAGGCGGCGCCATAATATTTGGTGAAAATGTTTCAGGGATCGGTGGGGTGGGGGGTATAGCTGGCGTTCGGCGCGGTATGACTGGGTAATCTCGTTGAACGAATGCATGCGCTCCCTAGAAGAGCCCGACTCCGATTCCGCCGCCGCCCGTTGATGAGACCTCGGCGTGGTCATTGGCGGCTTCGTTGCCGGGATTCCCAGAGTGCGCAGGCACCCAGATCAGCTCCACATGGCGGGCCGGGTTTTTGGTGGGCGAGCTGAGAATTTGGAAAGCGGTCTCTTGGACTCGTCCTCGCGCGAAATTTAGGATCCGGTTTTCGAGTCGGAAAGAACGTACCGGGCTCAGTCTGTGTGAGGGCAAGCGCGATCGCCGCTTCTTCCGAGGATTCTGGTGTGGACGCAGGAGGAAGGTGGAGAGTTGCGATGGGTCGGAGTGTGCGATCAACGACTGCAACTGCCGCGTCGTTGCCCGTGCAAGCTTCATCCACCCATACGGCGTCCTCTTCTGAACCGTAGTATTTGTGGAGAGCTTTTGCACGTGCCTTGCGGCGGGCCGAATGGTAGGTAACGTGGGTGTTTCTTGGGAGAGGTTTTACTATGAGCTGTGTGTATGGGTCGGGGGATTGGTAGAAGTGGGGGTCGGCTGCTGGTATGTGAATATTGAGGGTGTCAAGTATGTAGCGTCCCGTGAAAGACTGAGCTAGACGATGTATTGCGCTCGTCTGTGGGCCTCAATGAGTTCCTGTGTGGTGTTATGGAGCCCAAGCTGAAGAAGTTTAGTGGTCTGTGTTTAGGGGGAGGTGTAGGGCCACCTTGTAGGCTTTACGAAGCATGGCATCCAGGGTGGCGATTTCTTCTTGTCGAAGTCGGAGATACGGGATTGTATATAGAAGCGGCTCAGTATGAAGGCATGAATGAGGCGACACAAATCGTGTTCCTTCAGCCATAGTGTTTGCCAGAAACTCTGCGGACGAGGTGCGATAGCGCTTCCGTCACCTGCTTGAGTATCCGGATAGTGAAAGTGTTACGGCCGTTTTTTGGATGTGAAGGCCCAAGATCCGGATTGTGTCGACCTCTGGGATAGGGCGACCGGCCAGAGTTACAGTGATCGGGAGTGGGAAGAGTGCGTGGTGAAGGGCGTATAATAACAGCTCAGATTTTTCTGGGGAACAGGAGAGACCAATGCTTTGTGCGTGTTGTGTGATGTTTGCGGCGGTTTATAAGGTTTCCTCTATGTCGCCATCACTACCGTGTGGTCCACAGTGTGATGTCGTCTGCATAGAGGTGTGGTGAAGGTGAGGTTTTGAAGAGCGCGGCTAAGGGAATGAGTGTGGCATTGAAGAGAAAAGGGGAAAGGACCGAACCTTGTGGAGTACCAACTCCACTGAGGTGTATGGAGGGACGCATGGGGGCCCATATGAACCTTAGCCGTGCGTCCCGATAGGAAGGCTTGTATGTAGCGTACATACGAACGCCACATTGAGGGGGGAGAGAGCCGCCATGATCGCTCGGTGTTCTACTCGATCAAAGGCCTTGGTTAAGTCCAGGGCCAAGACGGCTTAGTATGAGCGGGGATGAGAGGATCAAGAATGTCGTGCGTCAGTTGAAGCATGGCATCTCGGGCGGAGAGGCGTGGGCGGAAGCCCACCATGCTGTGCGGATATAGGTTGTGGTCGTGCATGTGTTGAGTCATCTGTTCAAGCAACATGCTCGAGAAGCTTCCCGAACACGATGTGAGTGAAATGGGCGGAGGTTTGATATGGTAAGGGGTTTGTTTGCTTTAGGAATGAATACGATCTTGGCATGGCGCCAGGAACAAAAACGTGTGGGAGAGACACTGGTGTGCAACCAGTCACAACGTTACCACGTAAACAAATTGCAGATTGAGCGCTGCGTGCGACCACTAAGGAAATCTGCAACACTTTTTATGAGGAAGAAGTGCCACCTAGCCGTTGTTTCCTTGACTATCGAGAGGGGGCTGAGAGGCATGATTCAAGATGGTGGAGACTCAAGGGAACATCGAAGCGGTGCTCCGCACCCAAGGAATTCAAAAAGTTAGGACTTACGTCTGCTTTATACTTAAAGAATGCGTCCCAATTGAAGAGAGGTGCATTATCCAGCTCAGATGAACTTAAATTGTCGTGCGCCGATCGGGGGCCATGGAAAAAGTGTTCAGTGCCTGCATTGCGCACGATTGCACAGACAGCAGCCAGCTCTGATTCTGTCGAGTCTTATCAGATTCTCCACATCATCAGCAAGCCTCTTAAAAGCTGTTGCTCTGTCTTCGTCATGAGGAAGTTGTCTATTTCAACACGTACATGGAGGTTGGTGATAGCGCACACTCTGAGGCATATTGCTGCTCAAAAGTACTTGCCTCAAACAATGGGCCCAGTGCCTAACTTTGTGCAAGCAAATGACTGATTTGGTTCAAGAAATGTGCTGTGCAAAGTTTTGGCAAGCACAGCCAAAGTATCAGTTTCTTAATGATTACGACCGTTGGATCTGTGTGTGAACATGTCGTATCACACAGCTGTTCTTCGTGGTAGGGCCATATGATTTCCGGCTGTGTCATAACACAAAAGAAGGATACATTTTGCAGTGTAAGCTGTTACGAGCTCACCACAACAGCAGTTTTGGTGGCAAAATTGTTTGCCACCGCCGCCAGGGTCCATCGCAGCTGTCATCCTTAGTAAGAACAAAGCCCAGGGTTTGAACTGGAATGAAACCCGGACTCCACATGGTAGTCATGCATCCTGCCATAAAGTCATGCAAGTGCTTGAATCTTCTTCGCAAAAAACGCCAGGCTTGCGCGGAAAGCGCAGCACAGTCACAGCGAAAGCTGGAAGAGCCGCATTTCTAGAGCCCGTTATAAACTCTCTTGTGGCTACTAATACAAGCACATTAGCAACGTACGCACTACGCCACAAATCATAATTTTTAGGAAGTTGGGAAGCACACACCACGACATTATTCGTTATTCTGCGGAGAAGCGAGGTACCATCTGTAAGGATATGTGCATTTTGTTAATGCGACGGTTGATGAGGATGAAGAATTATGGCTGGCCTTTGTAAGGGTTGGAAGATTTAAACGACCACTAGTTACGTAAGTCATATTGCGTGACGCCCGCTCATTATTTAAACTGTCCCACCACGCTTTATAACATACGTTAACCCGAGCAACGGAGAGTGAGAGAGAGAGGAAATTAACTTTGTTGAGAGCTGAGGAAATGGTTCATAGGATTCTTATGGGCTTCCTTGGCAACCAATAGAAGTGCACTTGCGAGGAACCCACTGTGCAAATCATCATAATTTTTGTGAAGAGAAGCAGCCACTATGCAATTTTTCATCATTCTGCGAAGAACCGTGGTACTCGCTAAACACCTGTAATGCATTATGTGCACTTTGTTGATGCTGTGGCTGATGACGATGAAGAATTATCGCAGAGGCCTTTGTAATAGGTTGGAAGCATTCAACAACCTACTCGTTGCGCAGTTCGCATTGTGTGACGCCCGGTTACAGAATTCGCGTTTCTGTGACGCCTGGTTGCTATTTACTCTTCTACCGCGCTACATTACATAAGTTAATGTGGTTCGTTCCCGACATGAAGCCTGTATAGGGTCTTTTTGCAAAGCATTTTCAAGCACCGGCACGGCCCTGAGGTAGAACACTGGGCTCCCACGCAGAGGGCCCAAGTTCGAACCTCGTTCCATCCTGGAATTTTTTCTTATTTCGTTTTTTTTATTTCGAGCGATACTGGTTACGGACACTGGCGGCGGCGGCGGACAACTACGGTGCCAAAACGGCCGGTGAAATGATCTCATAACAGCTTTCGCTGTAAAAAATGTGGAGCTCAGAGTCACTCAAATATCTTTTGTGCTTAGGGCTTACTCAAACTCAAACTCTCCAAAATTTCCCTCAACCGGACTCACTCAGACTCAAATTCATGAAAACAATAGTCAGTCACTCACTCAGATTCAGACTGACGGATCTAAGTCTGAGTAAGTCTGAGTGAGCCGAGTCATAAGTGAGTTTGCCTACCTATGCTTGGCACAAAAGTAGAATTGCACTTGAAAGCTTTCCACTCGTTGCAAAGGGCTGACAGCATCAACAAAGTGTGCAGCTACGTAAACACTTTACAGATGCATAGTGGGTAGTTGTTACTGTGCAAAATGATGACGTTTGGTGTACTGGGTACCTAGTAAGCGTACTTGCAGAAGGCACCTTGTGAGAGTTTACTACGGGCTCGATAGAAGGCTACTTCTCCAGCTTATGCTGTGACTATGCTAGATGTTCTATGCAGGGCCGGTATTTTTTTCTTCATTGACCAGTTTTCCTTTTGGCTTGACATTTAGTCTACTTGTGCTTGGGTTATTTTTTTTTCGTGACGATTATTTTTACCTCTTTTAAACGTTTTGTCAGGTCAACAGAAGTGTGCACTGATAGAGAGCTCTTAAGGTCTTAGATGTAGATCATGTTATTTGAAAACTCACAGTACACTTCTTGCTGTCAACTCTGAGTGCATTACACGGTTAGTTTAACCTGCTGCTTTCTTTTGAACCAACCTGAAGTGTACCATGCTGTTCGTGACTGTGGTGTACTAGTTGAGTATGAAAATATTGCACAAAAAAAGTGAACACATAAAAACATCAAGATGTAATTTTACAGCTGTTTGCAGTTGGATTAAGTGACAAATAGTCTGGCTATTATTTTTAACACTAGTATAATGCCCGCTGTGAACATTGCATCAAGAAAGTTTTGAAACTGCAAATTAGGATGGATGCCACTTTGCTTGGACTGGTTTACTTGCAAATAAAATAGTTGAGAAGGAAACATGTTTCTTTTGGCCTATGAGGTACATGAGTTACTTCCAGCAATGACATGAAAAAATAATTTTGCTTTGTGTAAAAATGTTCGAAGAGGAAGGACTTACAAAGATTTTAGTACTGGGATCCAAGGCACAGAAAGACGCTGCAGTCTGCTGTACGCAGTTTTTTCTTAACTGCCTTTGTCTTTCTCCTATTTTTAATTTCAGCATAGAGTCAGAACACTGCATTGGAAATTCCATTTAACACCATATTGCAGAACATACCGTGATGTTACCCCAAGCCCCCCACCGGCCCGAGTATTTTCCGACATTGTTCGCACTGTTGCAATAAATGATGAGATCATGCGCACACACATTTTCACTCCATTGGAATAAATGTAGTTGTCGTGCGCTTACATCAAATAAACTTCTTCAAAGTCTCATTTGTTTTGCGACTCGTTTATGTTGCTTCCCCAACGCCCACCGTTATTTACAGCCAGGATACTAACTACCAGATGGACTGGTCCCACCCATAAAAACGTCAGCTATTTAGCAACCACAGCAGATATACTTTTGTAATAAGAGCACAGGTTTTACAAAAGGACACAGTAGATAGGTCTGCATTTGAAAATACACTATCTGACCTTGGAGTCACTGAAAAGGAAGTAGTGTCTGTGGCCTAATCTAGAATGAGACATGGGATAACTTAGTTGCAAGATTCCTTGAGTAAATTTCTTCTGTATGTGAATCTAGCAGTACAAATACAAATGAGGCTTATGAGAGCTTTGTTCCTTTATTAAAATATGCTTAGCATAATGCTTTACATTTGAAATGGTAAGGCTCCCAAGAAGTGATGGATTCCTTGCAGTTCTCTACAAATGTTTCATAAGAGATGCTTTCATATGGGAAAGTTTTTGAGAAAAAAGGACTTTAACAGTATTCTGGCAATGAAGCAATGCAGATATGAAAAAGTGCTTCAATCAAACTGAATGTGTGCAGATTAGAACTTCTGTCACAAGGTAGTGCTCATAGTGAAAAGACGTGACATGCAAACATGGACACACGAGAGAAGACATTGCAATCACCGACTAACAACTGAAAAGCCGCACAGTGGCCGAAAAAAAGTAGACACGAATTTTATCTGCGCATACCCAGGCAAGATGTGATACCTATCAGTCCGAACATGTCGTGGTATACGTGAGAGATAACTGCTGAGGCATTTATTCTTCTTTATGCTAGTTAACCTACGGTTGGCTCACGCATGCGCTACCATTATTTTATGTGCCGTGCCTAAACTATTAGACGTGTTGCTTCATTCCTGTGCCTGTAGAAAACTGCACATTCATCGCATTACGTCGTGCATTTATACTCTCGACAATGTAGAGATAGATGCATGCATCAGCCAACTGTTCATTAACTTGAATAAAGCAGAAATCAAAATCCTGAACAGTTATCCATAGGTATCACCTCTTGCCTGGGAATGCACAGGCAAGTTTTCATGTCTATTCTTTTCTGCCACTGTGTGTCTTTTCAGTTGCCAGTCGGCGTTTGTGGTGTCGATTTCTTTCTCGTGCCCCTGTCTGCACGCCCTGTCTTTTGACATGAATACGAACCAACTAGTTCAGCTCTCTCTTATTGTAGTGCTCATGCCGACTTGACTCTTCCTGAAATAATGTCATCCAATTCATTATAGGTGACATAAAAACATCAAACCTGAAAGCATTCTTAATCTGTATTTCACGCCTGTCATGTCATAACAATTATAAAGTGATTTGTTATCCATAATAAAAGATACAAGGGCCTTTTAGGAAGCGTAACATGAGTTATGTATCTTTCTTCAGAAATAGAAGTGATGCATATTTCAAACAAGGACCGTAGCCAGGAATTTTTTTCTGAGGGTGTTTATGTGTAGAACGGCTAGCTTTGGCAACTGGTGGTCGCTGTAAAGGCGTGGAAGTAATTTAGTGTAACTCGAAAAGTTAAAGCACGAAAAAATTTCGGGCGGTATCGAAACCCCCTCAACTCCTCCTTAGTTGCGGCCCTGTTTCAATCCCTCATTCATATATAGGAGGGGCGTTCAATAAAGATTTCCCTGACTGACTTCTATGTATTGCAGGATGCTGAAACTGCGCATGTGTAATGACATAAGTCGCTGTAGGTCACGTGGCAATGTGCAACTCGAAACTAATAACGGTCTTTCTTTTAGAGGTGCTGAAGGGGTGTGAGGTGTGATAATGGATGCAGTGGAATACAAAGCAGCCGTCAAGTTCCCGTACTTGAAAAGCCGCACTCCAAGGGAGACGTTCGATGAGACAAAAGAGGTTTATGGGGAGGATTCCCCATCATGCGATGTAGTGAAGAACTGGCATCGTAAATTCAAATACGGTCTGATTTCGGTGGAAGCGGCTCCGATTGCAGGGCGACCACACTCCGCTGTCGATGAACACACCATGCAGCAAGTGGAGGCCGCCATTTTGGAAAATCGCCGCGTTAGCGTTCGAGACCTAGCCCAATGTGTCAGGATTAGCGTGGGGTCCATGGAAAAAAATTCGGCAGATCCCACGTACCGTGGAAGTCGATGTTATGCGAAGCATACGGCGGGTAGGTGACTGGCGTAAGCTTTCTATACTGACTGACACGTTACAAAATGACGCTAAAAATTTGTATAAATTTTATACGCACACTTAATTATGTTGAAGAGCCGCATATGTGTTATATAACCAGTTGTTTACGGTTGAGTAACGCTGCCAATGGCAACGTGGGTATTATCAACACCGGAAGCGGTAAGCTGATATGTAGTGCTTATACGTGTCCCGAAAACGCACGCAGGTTTCACGAACCCGTCTGAATGTGTGCAAGAAGTTCTTGCCAGTTTTCGAACAAGGGCATCATCACCGTGATCAGTGAGCACCAGCAGGGTCATGACTTGTTATAGGATCCGGTCGTGATCGTGGTGACAAGGGATCCATGTGTAGTGAAGTTTATGGTATAATAGAGCTGTTGGAATTCGTGGATGCCTCGGTCATTTCGTCGACAAATTGTCTGTCGACAGAGCCGCCGACATGTCGGAACCTGAAGCCACCCTTCGCGTTGGTGAGGTATATAGGCCGTCGAGGCTGGTAGGCCTGGATAGTGCTACGTAGACCAACATCAGTGGATGGTGTTTATCGTATTTGTAGACTATCTGGGCGTATGTGGCCTACGTAGCCTAGTCTACAAAGTGGCTGTCAATCAATCTGACATCATCCTCGGTCAGCATGAGGCCATCGCCCAGCCTCGTAAGAAATGAAGAGGACACTGCGTCGTTCTGGCGGACTAAGTGCACTTTACGGTGCGGTGATGTGGATATGATATGTAACTTTCGTTAATGTATTCCTCCGGGGTCGAGCAATGCTTCAATATAGCTCGCTGAATTATAGGAATACAAACGTAATGTTTATTAGACTGCTATAAAAGCGGAGCCAACACTGGAACTACAGACGTTAATCTGATATGACGCCTGTATAGTAGGAGTAGACATCGTAAGAGTATAATGTAGTGTTTATTGCTTTCTTGTAAAACTAGATAGCCAGCACGACAACCACAATTGACGTTGCACCGATATTACGCCTGCGTAGGCTGTTTTTCCAAACCAATTTATAGACCTGGCGTGGCTCAGTGGTAGAATGCCTGATTGCCACGCAGAATGCTTGGGTTCGATTCCTGTTGGGATCCTAATTTTCATTCTTTCCATTCGGTTGAGTCAATGCTGCCGATGTTGATTTTCTTAACGCTCTAGCATTTAAGTTAACAATGTCTGTTCTCGCAGTTCCTGGGTCGATATAAACTGTCAATCACCTGTGGCGCATACCCGTACACCGCGGCCCGTGGTAAACGGGTATGTGCCACACGTGTCTAGTGGAAAGGGTTTGACGACGTACGCGACAAGATTTTAACGTTATTCATGTCATGACCCGGCAGTCATATTCGTCAAATCCTCTTACTCTCCCATGCAAATTTTGGTGTACACCAAGTTAAGGAGGCGATCATGAGAGCACCCAGACGTAGGCGGCTAGATAGATAGATAGATAGATAGATAGATATGTAGATAGAAACGCTCAAAGTGCCAGAGGTTCGCTAAGAAATGCTTCGCATTTAAAATCATTCAGGACCATCTTCGTATGCGTAAGGTATCCGATCGCTGGGTTCACCGGCTGCTCACACCTTTCCAAAAGCAGGAACGAGTCGAATGCTCCCAGGCTCTTTTGACCATGTGCCATGGACACCAGCAGGCCTTTTTCAACAGACTGATTACACAGAATGAATGCTGGGTCCGTCACTATGATACGTAGACTAAAGTGCAGTCGATGCAATGGAAGCACTTGGACTCACCGCCTCCAAAGAAGGCACCCACCCAGCCCTCGGCGGGCAATGTCATGCTCACAGTCTTTTGGGACCAGCACGGAGTAGTCTTGATGGATTTCCTAGCAATGGGTGCCACGATTACTGGGGCATACTATGCTTCACTGCTGCGGAAATTGCGAGAGACCATCAAAAACAAGAGACGTGGCATGCTCACCAAAGGCGTCCGCCTTCTGCAAGACAATGCCCCAGTTCACAACTCACATGTTGCCCTGACGGAAGCACGCTCCTGAGGCTTTGAAATTCTACCGCATTCCCTTTATTCACCCGACCTCGCACCATCGGACTTTCACCTCTTTCCAACATTGAAGTTATATTTGAAGGGCAAGCATTTTCCAGATGATGAGACTCTGATTTCTGAAGTTACAACATCGCTTTTGCAGCAACCTGTCGACTTCTACAAGCGAGGTGTTTACAGTTGCATAAAAAGATGGGAGAAGTGTGTGTCCCTGGGTGGCACCTATGTAGAGAAGGACGTATAAATCTGCAAAGTTTCGTTGCTCTCCGTCCTCAGGAAGTGGGTCAGGGGAAATCTTTATTGAACGCCCCTCGTATGTCTATTAAATAGACTAGTGCCAAATAATGCCACATCTTATAATCAATTAAGAGCCTGTTACCTGTTAACCATCCTTGTCCATCTCCTTCAAAATATGTCACAATTTTTCCCAGCAAATGTACTGTAGCGTCCACATAACTTGTAACCTACTTTGAAAACACGCACCTATTTTGTAACAAGAGTCGGTAATACCTCATTGAAGCACCTTCACAGATATTGTTTCTTGCATCAAGAACGTGTTATATGCTATACTTTTGCTAATAAAACAGGAGATCGTTACCGAAGTATTGAGCCTTAGCAAACAATGTACTGTACTAGCAATCTACTTACTGATGTGATAAGCGAGCCTGATGAAAAACTAGGCATAATATACAATTGAATGTAAAGTCACAGTCAGTGTAAAATTATAATATACAGGAAAATAGCAGAATGGTTTACAAGTTGAAGACGTTCCAGCTGACATTTGGTTTCTCATTAATAAAATATGTGCTGCTGGGCAGGTAATGATGAGATTCAGAATAAACAGTGCACTCTTTTGTTAGACAAGTGCAAAGGGAAAACAAACACTTTTTAAGGATGGGAGGGGCTTTTGCATGCCATTATAATGTCATTAGTGAACTTTGAACATTACATTAATTAGGAAGTGTCAGTGCTCAAATTTCACGACATATGTCGTTATTTCTGTACTGCGCATCCAGGTGGTATGTGCATCATTCATTTGTGTAATTACTGGAGGGCAGGGGGTGGAGGATAGCTCTAGGGGTGCTGTATATTTTGTCTTTGCATATTTCTTACAGTAAATATATTCCTACTATAATGTGCCACGGTGAGAGTTTGGAAAATATGGGCATATTCTCCAAGTTCATGATTTCTTGAATCGACTTCTGCTTTTTTCTCCTCGTGCTTTTTTTTACTGACCATGTCGTTAAGTTTGTTAACCGTACTTCGCTTCAACGTATGTTCTTTTTTGGTCTTCATATTTGGGCCCTGATGGGCAATCAATTGGCGCTACTACTTGGTTCTGCATGCTCTATTAACTGTGACGGATGCATTACATGCTGACATGTACATAACATGTCCTATTACATGTTCAGTAGTACAACGCAGCAGAGAACCCATTAACATTACATTAGTTCACATTAAAGAGTATGCTTTGCTCCCTGCCTTTTTCAAAATGAGGTACACTTACCAGAAGCTTGGAAGTTTATCATTTATAAAACGCAATTCCCGAAACCCGTTTTTTTGCATTTCCATTGTGCTAAATTTAATTTTAACGGCATCGAGCCGTGCTGTAAAGAATTAAAAATATCCACAAAGAGCCTCCTGTCTTTTCTTTCTCTTTTTTCCACCGTAGCTAAATAAGAATACACTCATACGCGAGCAAAATTAAGTTATAGTGTTTCTTGCGTCGTGTCAATTCGTCGCGCTCATTTCGCTGCAATTTATGTGATCTGAGCCGTGCTGCTGGTAAGCCTAGCGAAGACAACTCGGCGGCGTGCAGCGATGAGCATTGCGGCAGCTCTCAAACCGGTTCCCTCTCCACGTGTACCCTCCGGGTGGCGATCTCGCCGGGCTGCGCCGCCTTCTCCTCGACGCGTTGGAGGGAATCTCGTTCCTCAGCAACGAGGTATCCCAACTACGCTAAGAAAACGAGCGGCTCCCGTGGTGTTGAACAACAAGCCCGCGTGGTCGCCTCCCTTCGTGCAGAGGTTCGCTTCCTGCGTGAGGAGCTGACACGCCGCACGGCCGGAGTGGCAGTGAAGGCACCTGTGATCCCCCCAGCGATGTGATTTTTGACCGATAAGTGACTTCCGAGCAACCTGCCTGCTCCGAACAACCTCTCTCCAAAACTCTTTCACCTTCGAATTCGCCGCCAGCTGACATAGTCACGTCCGAGCGTGGCAGTGTGATGCCTGCGACAGCCTCTTCTGCAGCGGTAACTGAGGGGAAAAGAAAGAAGAAACCCGCCTCATTTGGAGTTATGATAACATCGAATATATCTGTAACTCAACGGCCACAACTGCCAAAGGCCATTTTTGTTACGAAGCGGAGCCCGGACACCGCTGCTGCTGACATAAAAAAAAACATATTGTTTCATTGGATCTGTCTCCCATCTTCTGCCGGCGACATGAAACCAAATTTCAGTCCTATTCTTCGTTCTACATAGAAGTCGACAAGGGAACACTACAACGCCTGAATGACCCTTCGATGTGGCCCCTTGCATGCCTCTTCAAGCCATTTCGTGGGGAGCTGCGCGATGACATGCTTCATCCCTCTGAGCTAGTGATTGGAATCGAAAGTGCCGTGTAACATAGACATATTCTACCAAAATGCTCGTGGTCTGCGTACCAAGACACGCGAGTTCTTCTCTAATGTTCTTTCGTCTTCTTTTCCTATTATTGCTATTTCTGAAACCTGGCTAGGCACTGAAATTCCCTCATCTGATTTTTTCCCCTGACCTACACCACCTCCCGCAGTGACCCAGATTTCAGTGAAACCAAACAGAAAGGCGGTGGCATGCTGATGGCCATTGACCATTCACTGAAATCCGTTAGACAGAAAGACCTAGAAACTATCGAAGAATCCGTCTGGCTAGAAACCAACCTTGAGCGCAGTGAAAATTGTTCATTGGTTGTTTCTATTTACCGCCCAGCATTTCCCCAGCCTCGTTTCATAATGTCATGTCTTCCTTTGAACTTGTGATATCTTATAGTGGGCACTAGAGCTGTGCACGGGCCGTATTTCCAAGCCCGAGCCCGGCCCGGGCCCGCTGACTTTGTCGAAGGCCCGCCCGAGCCCGACGGCAAAGGGCTGCGAGCCCACCCGGCCCGGCCCGATGTACGAAAACACAGTCCAGGGCCCGGCGCGGCCCGGCCCGGCTTTTTAAAGGTTCGCTGCGAAAACGAAGCATCGTTTTTCGGTAATTTGGCATTTTATTGAGCATATCAAATATGATCAAACGACGCACGACGAACAGTCTCTATTACACAGATTACAATTTACAAGTAGACGGCCTCGTGCCAGCAACAATGGAGTTCGCTCGCCGAAGCCGTCACGGGTATGGGGTATGCCAATGCAAGCTTCAGCTTGCACGAAGGCGATATATGTCGGGTCGCTCGTCGCTGTCGCGTGCATTTTTCATATGGGATTTGGCCTTAAATCTAACGCGAACAGTCGCGTGGCGCCGTCACTATCTCAGGTTATGTTACCTCTCTGTTTGTCGGAGTGCAACAGAGGCAGTGCTTTACCTGCTCCCCTTGTGTTTAAAGTAGCGAATGGAAAGGAAAAGCGGTAAAAGGCGGTCGCGGAAAAGGCGCTGTATGCGTGCTCGAAAACAATTCCTGCTCATTCTCTATATTTCGGGCTTGAGTCGAGCTTCGCGCCGGGCCCGAGCCCGGCCCAATAAAACTCCAAGTAGCCCGAGCCCGGCCCGGGCCCGAGGTGAAAATACGTCGGCCCGCCCGAGCGCGGGCCGGGTCGGGCTCGGGCTTTCGGGCTACCCGGAGCCCGTGCACACCTCTAGTGGGCACAGAATTATTGTTCTTGGGGATTTCAATGCACCTGGAATTGACTGGAGCACGCTTACCTTTTCTTATTACAATCATTTCATAGAGAAAAAGTGCAGCCTGCTCTTGGACTTTCTGGCGTTTAATTCCCTACTGCAACATAACTCAGTCGTCAATTCCAGTGGCAATGTCTTAGACCTGTGTGTGTAAACGATCAACCCCTTGAAGTTTCCCGCTCCATCTCTCTTGTTCCTGACAAACTCCACCCACCACTTAACGTAAGATTATCCGCATCAGCCGAAACAATGAGCTTCAGCAGTTACGTAAACAAATCTCCGATATTTGTTTTCAAGCGAGGTGATTACACGGGCGTGTATCATTACTAGAGGCCGGATTTTAGGCACTAAAAAACGCGCGTTTTAGGCGCCAAGAATAGGCAGGCAAAACACCGTTTTGGGCCTCCAAAATCTTAAATATAGGCACAATAAATTTTCACATAAATTCAAATAATTTCAAACAAAGATGTGCCCGACCTGTATTTACGACAGGAAAGCCAGAAATGTTGATGTTGGCACAAAGGCGCCAATGGTTCAACATAGCGATGCAATTGTCCCTTTTCCCGCACGGTTCGCAGAACACGGTCTCTCCTTTTATTGTCTAGCATGGTGAGTCAAGCGCCCACCGTAAAATCAACACACTCCTGGGTCTTTTTCTTTTCGGCTTGGCTGAGAAGGGCAGCACAGGAGCAGATACCCAGACCGCTAAAAGACCAGAGGGAAGGGATGCCTCGTATGGGCCGGGGCTAATCGCATAGGGTAAATTCTTCCCTGTTGGTGAACACCCCAAAAGCACCCTAACCAGCTTTGAGCATGTCGCGCTGACAAGTGTAATCCATGCTCTGGGCGCTCGCGATCACGCCTACCAAGGTTTGCAACGCTATACGCGCCGCGGAAAGACGTGGAAAGACGGAAAGTTTCAAACTGAACGCCGTTGCCCTTCTCGTAGGCGCGGCCCCAAGATGGAGGGGCTGTCGTACAACAATGAGTGGTCCTGCGTAGTTACCTGTGCTCTTGCTTACCGAATCGGAATGGCAGACAGTACTGCCTGTGCTCACTGTGTCAGCGAGAAACCATTGCGCACGTCCTGTGTGATTGTACTCACTATTGATCCTAAAGACAACAGCTCTCAGCAACGCTAGCACGCCTCGATGACCAGCCGCTTTCTGAACAATCAATTTCGGAGTGCCGGAACATTCTAGCTTCCAACCAGAAAGCGACGAAGGCGCTACTGAAGTTTCTCCGCTCAACCGACCTCGATAAACGAGTATTTTGCTCCCACGCTTGAGTGTGTGTGTTTTTTAATTTATCTCTTTTTACTTTTTTCCTTCCTTACCTTTATATCCCACTTACCCCTTCCCAAATGCAGGGTAGCAAACCGAAAAACTTCTGGTTAACCTCCCTGCCTTTCACTTAACCTCTCTCTCTCTACGTCGCTCACCTACGTAGACATTGATGCTCTGAGTCTCTCACGTCGCTAAATAGCACATGACGCTGCGAGAAGTATTCGAGTCGACACCTGTAATTTGTTTAATCTGTTGCTTGAATGAATGACTGAGAGCTGAGAGAAATAATAAAACCCTGAAACGAAATTTGTGCGCGTTTTAACAGCGAAACTGTTAAGGCTAGGCGTAATGTGTGGCCTACGAGAAAACGGGTATGTGCCAAGGCCTATCAGAAAACTGTCACCATCATAAACGGTATGTGGCACAGAAATTGGGTAAATCCACTAAACAGCACTGGTCTACCAAAAACGAAGAAGAAAACTGTCGTCATCAAACGGGTGTGTGCCACTGTGTGGCCTCTCAGAAAGCAATCATCATCATGAACGGGTATGTGCCACAGAAAGTGGGTAAATCCCACTACTCATTACAGGTCAACTAAAGAGGAAGAAGGCAACATTTAGCCCAACAAATGGCTGAGAAGCGATGGCGGCGAGCCGAAGACCCCGAGTACGTACAACGAGAGCATGCTAGGGAACGGGAAAGGCAACGGCGGCTGCGAGATAACCCCGACGCGATGGAAGGCCTACGTCAACGACGACGTGCCCGTAGATCTATGAGAGGTGCGAACGCTTGGTTTCAGCGCGAGGTTCTGCCTCGGGAGTTTGGACATCCGTGTCGTGTCTGTACGGTTTAGCTCGAACCTCTCTACGCTGAGTATCAACGTAGAACAACCCAGTGTCACCTAGCTAAAGCGTTGCAACGACCTAGAAGCAACCTAGAAACAACCTGCATCACCTAGCTAAGGCCTAGAAACAACCTAGAAGCAACCAGAGAAGTCAGAATGGTCCAGCTTGCCCGGCTTAGTGCAAGCTTCGCCAATTTTTTTCTTTTTGTTTTTACTTCTAATTGCAGAGAGATGCCAGATTAATCTGCCTCAATTTCGCATGCATTCGTGATCTCGACATTCCCGCGTCGTTCCGATGCCCCAACAACGCTTGGCGCCTTTTTGGTGCAGTTCTAGCTGTGCGACGCAGTGCTCATTAGGCACGCTACAACTTCCAGTGTCTAACTACTTTCTTATGTGACCTCGTGAGTGGCTTTTTCAGAAATAAATTACAAAGAAAACAAAACCGCGTGCGTATTAAATTTTTACTTATTTTGATCTAAACCATCCTTTCCCCTGACGGCACTCCACGGTTTCGCATTCGTTCTCCACCTTCCCGCGGCTGCACAGAGGGACCTCCTGTTCCCTGCCCACCACCACACCCAGGTCTTCAAGGCTGTTCTTGACTTCCTTGTTGACACGTGACTGGACAACCGGTTGTACAAGCCACCCGTCGCGTCAACGGCAATGGACGCCACTCTCCTCTTCTTCTTTCTGATTCCCATCTTTATTTTCCTCCATTCCCCTGCAGACGCTGAGACGGGCTTCCATCATCACACCAACTTGCGCAGTTAAACGTTCTAATGTTTGCATTCAGGTTCCCTGCTGCTAGCAGTTGTTTTCCCAGAAGTTGATGGAACTAGAGGGCTAGGTTGAACCCCATAGAGTTTTAAAAGGTCTATATTGCCCGGTAACCCGAATAACGGTAACACGAACAACGTAACTACATGCGCCATTTCAGTCCTTTCATGTATCCCGCAAGAGTCTGTTCTTGGTCCCCTATTTTTTCTCGTAACATGAATGACATCGTTCCGAACGTTCCCGTTAAAATAAGGCTTTTTGCTGATGACTGTATTATATACCCGAAATTACCACACCCCATGACCAGGTTACATTAATTAAATCTTTGGACCTAATTCAAACATGGTGCACAACTGGCAAATGACCATAAAGAAAAAGAAACTGTGGGAATGACAATCAGTTGCAAAAAGAACCCTATAACGTTTCCTTACTGTTTGGTAATGAACCTCTTGCAGTAGTAACTAACTATAAGTATCTGGGAGTCATCATCTCTCACGATCTCAGATGGAACGACCACGGCTGTGTTCCGATTCTGGACAGCATCGTAGACAGTCTACGCTGACAGCTTAGAAGACAGCATCGAGCCCATATTGCCCGAGAAATGGAACGCGTCTAGAAGACGTCTACGCGACGGTGATGCCACCTCGCGTCGAGAAGAGAAAGCTAAGAAAAACAAACGTAAATGTTCTTTCTTTAGCCTATTTCGTGTTCAAACTT
Organism: Rhipicephalus sanguineus; assembly: GCF_013339695.2. Lineage (NCBI taxonomy): Eukaryota > Metazoa > Arthropoda > Arachnida > Ixodida > Ixodidae > Rhipicephalus > Rhipicephalus sanguineus. The sequence goes on along the minus strand of NW_023615517.1, from coordinate 388,070 downwards.
ATGAAAAAATTAACGTAGCTTACATTGAGTGCCTGGAAAAGCGCCTACTGGTGTACAGACGACCATACCGGCGAGATCCGAGCTATCCGAGCAGTTCGCTGAGCCGCCATCTTGTTTGGACAGCAAAGTAGCCTGCATCGTTCTTGTCTTTCTCGAAGCTGTCTATTTTGCCGGCTACGTGAGAATTGGAATGGGACTTAAGATGGCCGCTGTCCACTTAGCTGTATTTAGCCGTCTACGGTGAGTATTGGAACACACCCCACATTGACTACGTACATGGGAAGGCGATGAAAAAACTCGATATTAAGGAGGCGTTTGAGTAAGTCTCCAGCAGAAGTTAAACTATTAGCCTATAAAACGTTTAATCGGCCACTCCTGGAATACTATGCACCTGTGTGGAATTCATACACAAAAAGAAACATTTCAATATTATAAAAAATACAGAGGAAATCAGTTAGGTTTATCTTTAACAAGTATAGCTTGGAGGCATCAGTAACATCTGTTCTAGAAGCGGCTGAGCTCGCGAAATTAGCAATTCGTCGATACCGCGAGCGAATGAAACTCTTAATCTCCTTTATCATGGGCAGCTAGGTATAAAAAATGATACATATCTAAAAGACGCTCACCGCCGGTCTACTCGGTCCCGCCATACTAAAAAAGTAGCCGAGTTTTGTAGTCACACTAACATGTTCCAGTATTCTTTTTTCCCGAGAACGGCAACCAAATGGAATTCCCTCCCCTCAACTGTGGTGGAATGTCAGTCGCTATCATCATATCTACAGGCCCTTCAATCCATAATAAATACCTCTGACGTAGTTTTACATAAACCCCGACGCTTTTTTTCCAAATGTCTTTCCCTGACACTCAGTTTTTCCATATGTTTTTGCATCCATGTTTTCACTGGTTTTTTCAATATGTTGCTGCTTTGCTTGTATGAGTTTGTTGTATGTGTGTGTATATATATACATACAGAAACATCAAACAGACGCGCGTGCGAAGCAACTTTATTAACGTTTCGCTCGGGGCACTCAGCCTTTCGCACGCGCGTCTGTTTGATGTTTCTGTGAATATTTCATCGGACCTAGAAACCCTTTGTTGTTTTGATATATATATATATAGCTTTTTTTCCTATTATTTTAATTCAATGTTTTTTATTGATGTTCAGTTGTGGCATTTCTCTTCATGTATTCGCTAACAGGGGCTTTGTTATTATTGCCGCAATGCCTCATAAGTGTTTATTGTAATTATTTCTTTTTATTTACTTGTACCCACTCCTGCCTAAGGTCTGAAGATCAGACCGCGCAGTATTGTAATAAATAAATAAAAAAATTTAAAAACTGCACTCGAAAGCGAAATTTGAGGCTAATAGTGCTCATATAGGCACCGTTGTTAAAAATAGGCATTTATAGGCAATAATAGGCATTTAGGCACGAACCCCAAAAAGAGGCATTGATAGCCACTATAAAAACACTATAAAAGCCCTTCTTGAACTCTAATTAATGCTCAGATATCAAAGTGGCACGATAGGAACGCAAGGACAAAATAGGCATTTGCCTAAATCCGGTCTCTAATCATTACTTGTCCATCGTTGAGTGGTCACAGGTTACTGACAAACCAAATGTTGATGACCAGGTTGATCGGTTTACGGGGCTTGTACAGAGCAGCATGCGTAATTTTATTCCACAATATATACCTAAACAACGTAAATATCCCCACTGGTTCTCATCTGAACTTATCAGTGCACTGAAGCATAAAGATCGCGCACAGGAAATCTAAATGTTCTCGATCCAGCGAGTGGAAGGAAGAGCTCCGCTTTTTTCGAACTCTCTCTAAACGCGTACATAACGGGACCATAGTTCGTACATCGAATTCTTAGAAAAAGGCGCCTCTGACAGGCTGGCTGGGTTTTGGAAGTATGTACGTAAACGGTCTAGCAAAACCGATGAGTCCTTCATACTACTGGACTGAAATAGGCTAGAAGTGCGTGCCGTCGCTCACTGTTTTACCACGCATTTCTCATCCGTTTATAAGGCCTAAGACTCTAGCACTGATATCGGACAACAGCCCAAGGCAGTTAGCTCATCAAGTGCTTTGTCGCTGGATCAAAATCTTATCTGCGAATGCATTAAGCCCTTAAAACCATCCTTATCATGTGGCCCAGATGGCATCCCCTCCGCCTACTTAAAGCTTAAGGCAGTATATTTGTCCCAGTACTGACTACGATATTTAATAACTGCCTGGACACTTCCACATTTGCTAGCATGTGGAAACCTGCGCGTGTTTTTCCAGTATTTAAGTCGGGCTCTAAAACTGATGCTTCTAATTATCGCCCGATTTCTCTACTATGTGCCGCAAAGATCTTCGAGCTGGCTCTTCAACATATTGTCTTTTAGTGTGAAAAACTCATTAATTTCTGATCAACATGGTTTTCTCGCTGGCCGCTCAACTACCACAAATCTTGCTAGTTTCATGACGCAGATATCCAAACCTATTTCTCAGAGAGGACAGGTTGACGTAATCTACTGTGACCTGAGCAAGGCTTTTGACGTTGTCAGCTACACATTGATTATGGTCAAACTTCCGCACTTTGATGTTGATTTGTCGGTTGTGAATCTCCTGCAGAGCTATCTGCTCAATAGATAAATGGCCAAACGTCTTCTTTGTATAAAGTGACTAGTGGGGCCCCTCAAGGTTGGCATTAGGCCCACTCCTATTTTTAATTTACGTTAATGAGGTTTCTTTCGCCATTCGTAATTCTTCCTTCCTCTTGTATGCCGATGAAATCAAGATTTTTAGGGAAATTCATTCAGTTAACGACTGTCGCTTGCTGCAGTCATAATTGCGCTCTTTTTCCGAATGGTGCAACGGTAATAACCTTTCTTTGAATACCTCGAAGACAAAATTCATGTCTATCACTCGCAAAACATCTAGCGTGTCATTTCAACACTCTGTGAATTCTGTGTCCTTATGCAAGGTTTATGAGATCAGTGATCTTGGCGTTGTTGTTGACAGCGCGTTAAACTTTTCTGCTCACGTTAAGCGTGCTGCTATGCGGGGCCTTCGTTCTCTCGGATGTGTTTGTAGAATATCTCGAGAATTCAGGTCTCCATGCCTCCACAAATTTTACGCGGCAGTATGTGTCCACAACTTGAGTATGCATCCGTGTATGGAATGGCATTGCTCCAATCCAGCGGTAACACCATTGAACGAGTCCAGAAAAAAAATGCCTCAGCATATATAACCATCGCTTGCTAAAATGAATGACTCTGGATCTCGTTCAAATACTGCTGAAATATTATCCCTGCCATCACTTCGCAGCCGACGAATCGTTCTGCTCTCTTATTTCTTTACAAGCTAGTCCACGGTATCATATCCTGCCCTGTACTTCTCAATTGTGTAAATTTTCGAATTCAGCGTAAGTTAACCAGAGAGAACAGACCGTTCATGTTACCGCCTAGCTTCTTCCAACACTCTACCGTTCACAGATACAAAGTCTCTATAATGTTATTTTTTGATCTTGAGTTTTATAGTCCAAATCATTGTTTTTATCCGAGATTTGCACTGTTTGAATTGTAGGCACAACGTACAGTCTTTTTCGTCTTTCCGCATAGTTGTATATGCAATCTAATTTTTTATTCCCCTTCAATATTTCGTGTTGTCTTATTTTACTCCTCCCTTTGTTTCAATTTCTCTTTGTCTACGTGTTATGCTCTTTTTATTTCTGAAGACTGTCTGTACTGTATTGTTTATTTTTATTTTTTTTGCGTGCGCCTGCACGAAGACCTTACGGTTTTCCTCGGCACGTAAATAAGGATTGATTATTATTATATTTATTATTATTATATTATTATTATTATTATTATATTATATATTATTGTTATTTTATTTATTATTATTTTAATGCATAGAAAACACGAAGACACAGGGAAATAGAGAGGGAACAGGCTGACAACTGCACCTAAAGGGGCAAAACGCCTGCCTGCTCCTTGAACGGGAAGGGGGAAACAGAGGAAACGAAGACAGGGGGGAAACAAACAGGGGCATAGCCAGAAATTTTTTCGGGGGGGGGGTTCAACCAACTTTATGTATGTTCGTGCGTGCGTTTGTATGTGTGCGTGCCTATATACGCAAGCAAATTGAAAATTTCGGGGGTTTGAACCCCCCCAACTCCCCTTGGCTACGCCCTGGTTCAACAAAGATGAAAAAAAATAACACAGACGTCAACACAAATAAGAAGCCACATGGGGAGGCCAAATCGGTATTGTTTTAAGGCAGTTAGTAGGGCTCGATGGGCCTGGTCACGCCGAGCACAAAACCTCCCGGGAACGGGTAATCATCAAGTTTCGTTCACTTAAGACCAATAGTTCATAGTCCTTGATGAGCAGTGCTCGCTGCATAACGAATGCGGGACACTAAAAATTATGTGCTCTAGGTGTTTCACAGGAGCCACGCAACGTACATGACGGACTGTCTACACGTTCTTGGCGGCTCTTAGTTATATAAGAGGGCTCTGTCACGACGAGGCAATCCACGACTACGAATACGGGGAGGGAACAATCGCTTGCTACACGCTGGTCGGGTGCTGCTTTAGAAGATGTCGGCGGATCAGCAGAAGAGCGTTGTCAAACATCATGATCGTGAACCAACAAGCCCAATTGACAGCGATTGTGTGAAACAGGCAGTCACATTTGTTATGGGCACAACTCGAAGCGAGGTGATCGGTGTCTTCATTCTCAACAATACCCACATTCGAAGGTATCCAATGGCAAATGAGGGAGAACCCCTCGAGAAATAACACAAGATCGCGTTACAAAGCACACTCAAAGGGGCGATGCCGTGTGCACACTCCAGGATAATGTTGATCACCACTTCGTCTATCGTAAAACGATCCGCGCAGCCGCGTATGGGCGCTTGTTAGCTAAAAGCCCAAACATTTCGGCGTCCTCTCTACGCGGCACGGCTTCAGTGCGGCAGCGCAAGACAAACTAGAACATGGACGCCACCATGTTGCTTAAACAAACGAAAACAAAAGAAAATATACCGGAAGCGCGCATAGATCACTTGACCATCTGCAGCCAATAGCGGCGCAGTATGGGCCCCAGCCATCCTAGGGTATATGTTTCGGATACACACGCCGGGGCGAAGCGCAGTTCGTCGAAAACGGAACTTTTCAAACCAGCGCGCCGTCCATGCCAACGCCAAAGAGGTTCCTTTTTTCGATGATCAAACAGAAACGAACATGGTGCATTATTACTCTCTTGATGCACGGAAGGTTCTTTTTATGCAGCTAGTTTGATTACTAGCGATTAATCCTATTCAGACTCTCACACGTCATCGGGGTCACTTCCAAAATGTCCCACTCGCGGCGCTATCGTGTGATACATTCAGCTAATTTCTCGGTAAGTAGGGCACTGCTTGATAATATTGCCGTTTTAGACGTTGTCATACATTGAGCTTTCACTCTCAATAAATTGTTATTTGCCTTTAGTGTCCCTTTAACTAAGTCACGATTCGTGTTATGTCAGCCAGCTTTCGCAATCAAATTGCCTGGCTCAAGGAAGCTGGCTATCCCTCGATGGTAATTTCAAGTGTTTGTGAAGTGCTGCTGCAGAAAATTAAACGACCAGAACGCAGCACTGCAGCAGAGAAGTAAACAAAAAGCGTCCATGTGATTCCATATATTCACGGGGTGTCCCACAACATAAGAAAATAGCGTCCAAACACAACATTGAAGTAGTGTTTTCTTCACCCTGAAAGCTCTCTAAATTATGTGCGATGGCAAATAAAGATTCATGATGGCAATGCACTACGAAGCACAGAACGCGCTACACACGATGCGTTTGCAACGTGGTTTACACGATACCCGTTGCGTGTGGACACCAGTATATAGGGCAGACCGGAAGGTGTTTTAATGAGAGAGCGAAGGAACACAACATGAATGTGCGTAACAAAACGGGAAGCTCTCTGACAGAGCATTGCAAACAGTGCAGATGTGCGCCCACTTTTGAGAACACATATTTTTTAAAGAAGGCAAACGGCAAAACAGAACGTGAAATCGTGGAAGCGTTTTTTATCAGGGAAGCAGGAGACACTTGCATCAGCAAGCCATCTATTTTGCTCACTGACGCTGAGATTCAATATCTTAAATGTTTCATATCAATCATTTCCTTTACCGTTTTTTTTTTGTTGGTCATCCTCTAACTTTCCATCAACTCACTCTCAATCACTGTTATCGCGGTAAGTGAGCCTGCGCCTAAAAAGGAATATTGATTGTTTGTTGTTATTTTTTGTGCTTTTTTGTCGGTTTTCTTCTGTTGCTTGCGCATCCTTGTTAGGAACTGGTTTATAGGTTTGTCACTTTTGTTCATTTTATCTGAGTGTGGAAGATGCGTGCGCACGGTTTCAGTCATGTACACGTGTTAGGTGTCACTGAAAATGTAGTTTGCATACCTGCTTTTGTTGGTAGTTTGATTGGAATGACGTGCTCGGTTTGATGCGCTGTAAAAACGAGCGGTAGGTGCAATAAAGATGTCAGTTGTAAGTTCAGCTGTCATCTAGTCTACTGTGTATCTGCATCATCATCCTTTATTCCCCGCGAGATCGGGCTACAGGTGGCAACACCGTCGCCGCGATAGTGTGGATAGGTGGTTGTCGGCGCGTATACAATCGTGCGCAACAGCGCTTCGTTGTGAGCGATGTGACCCGATTTCCGGCAAACAAAATGCGTTGACTGCAGCTTTGTGCTAATATGTGCGCTCTTCATTCCCGAAATAATGCACGAAGCGCGCCGAACGTTACGATTAGTTGTGAGAGAAGCGCATTCTGCCAACGAACGGTGTTGTGACTTCCTTTTCTTCGTCATTCGTCTACAGATGACCAAACATCATCATTATAGATGCTCCTCACGAGCTGACGCGTGCTCACGTGGCAGCGCTGGCTCGCCCTCTTTTTTTCTTTTGTTTCTAGTTCCATTAAAGCGGTTCATCTTGCAAGACGTGTTTTGGCTCGATGTTAACCACGCCGCAGTTGGAAGGCTTAGAGGTCCAACACATGGTGCCGAAAACCCGGGACCTTTAGACACCGCTGACATCATCGACGCACGGAGCCGCGACAGCTAAGAAGACGCGGCGCCTGCGACCTCGGCGAGATTCCCCGACTGCGTGCGACAGAATGGAACGACAGCTTAGACGACGCAACAGCCTGCGGTCTCAACTCGATGTCCTGTTGGCCGAGGCGGAAGGCAACTTGCGAGAGAATCGAGAGGTCACGAAAGCTACTGTAAGTGTACTCCTCGATCGAATCAGCTCCTTTTACGGACAGATAGAAAAAGTTGATGAGGCGATTTTCGAAGAGACGCCAGACGACCTGTTAGACAGCGAAACGTTAGACGCTGGAAAATACCGTGACAAGGTTGTTACCCTGACAGCGAACCTACGCGTCAAACTGAATGAATGTCTGTCGCCTCAAACCCCACGCCCTACTAACGTTCACCCGTTACCTTCCGGCAAGAGCAAGCTTCCGCAGCTAGAACTCCTAAAATTTGACGGGAACCGCAGACAGTGGCCGCGATTTTGGACCCAGTTTACATCAGCAGTTCACGACAACAGCGAGCTGAGCACAGCTGACAAGTTCAACTACTTGAGCAGTCTGGTGACCGGAGCAGCCGCCTCAGCTATATCGGGATTGCAAGCTACGGAAGAGTGCTATGCAGACGCCATTGAAATTTTAAAGAAACGTTTTGGAGATAAACAGATCATCGTTCAAGATCATCTACAAGGTTTGCTGGATCTCAAACCGGTGTCATCATAAGCAGACGTCCATCAGCTGAGGAACTGTACGACAAAGTACAGGTTCATATTCGAAGCCTCAAGGCGCTTGGCACGAACTCGACAACTTATTGCACCATGCTGCGAGAAATCCTGTTAAGAGTTCTCCCGACTGACATGGTACTTCGGTTTCACGAGGCGCGCAAGGCATCATCATCAGCTGCAGCTTCTTCGAATGCAGAAGATAACGAGCTTCAAAGCTTTTGGAATTCTTCGACCTTCAACTGACTTGTCGGGAAGCTGTGGCCGAACAAGAGATACACAGAAGTCGTCGCACAAGAGAAAGGAGGATTAAAGCCCAGCCATCCACGAGACGTTTCCACGACAGCTGCTCTACAAAGCTCAGCTAGTAGTCCGCAGAAGTGCCTGTTTTGCCGATCCGAAAAGCATGCTGCTGAAGTTTGTGATAAAAAGGAGATCAGCCTCTCGCTCAAAAAGGAGATGCTTACCAAAGCCGGAAGATGCTTCCGTTGTCTAAAGCAGGGCCATTTGGCGAAAGATTGCAGAAGCCGGCTGAAATGTGGAAAGTGTGCGAGAAGGCACGCAACATCCGTTTGCGCATCGGAAGAGATCAGAAGCGACAAGGAGAAGGTGCTATCGGCATCGGTCAATCTAATCTCCAAGCAGCCAAGCTCAGTCGTAATGCTGCAGACTCTGACGGCCACCATATCAGGAACCAAAACATCTGGTCGCTACCGAGTCCTTTTCGATGGCGGAAGTCAGCGGAGCTTCATTACGGCGAAAACTTCCCAAAGACTTGGCTGCGAAGTAATAGAAGAGGAGACGTTGACCGTAGGCGTGTTCGGTGGTGGTGAAAACGCGCGGAAAACCATGCAGAGGGTGCGAGTATCGATTCTCCCTGCGAAAGAGAAAATTCCGATTTCAATCGATGGTGGTGGACACAATATGCAGTGAATGCATTCCGGTACCAGAAGAAAACGTTTTGAGAGAAATGAACAAGATGCAATTGGATACGCAAGCTCTCTCTCTGCAAGGAGTTGAAGACAAACAGGTTGCGGTCCTAATTGGTTCAGACTATTATTGGGATTTAGTAACTGGTACCGTGAAGCCTGTGCACGAAAAGCTGAAAGCTGTCGAGACAAGACTGGGCTGGACTGTTCAAGGCCCGTTGTCTGCTACAACCAACGTAATACAGAGTGCCAGTGTCGTAGTCCTTCGAGCCACGGTGACAGAGGAAGACATCTCGAAACTTCTGACTCGGTTTTGGGATCTTGAAAGTATCGGGATCAAGGCCGAACACGAAGAAACGAAGGTCGCCGATTCAGTGCTGGAAAATTCGAGAACAACATCAAGAAGAAAGACAATCGGTACGAAGTCGCGCTACCGTGGAAGGAAAGGGTCGACCTGGCAGAGAACTATGCAGTTGCAACCAAACGTCTGCATAGTTTGATGAAAAAACCTGACAAGGACAGCGAGCTCTTGAAAAGATACTATGAGACTATTAGACTGTACCTCGATGAAGGATCTGCTGAAAGAGTACCGGAAACAGAAGAGCATCCACTTGGACCCCTGTATTATATGCCACATCGAGCTGTACGAGAGGACCGATCTACTACGAAGGTACGCATCGTATTCGACGCATCCTCTCACGAATCTGGTTCAAAGTCCTTGAATGATAACCTGGAAGCTGGCCCAAATCTAAATCCTGACGTAGTGACCCTACTGCTTCGTTTCCGACGCTACAAGGTAGCGATGAATGCCGATGTCGAGAAGGCGTTCCTACAGATTGGCCTGAGAGAACCAGACAGAGATGCGCTCCGCTTTTTGTGGTTCAAAACTTCCCCACAAGTGAACAGCCCAATGCCGGAAATAGAAGTTTGGAGAATGACTAGAGTGCCCTTCGGAGCTACTTCAAGTCCTTTCTTACTGACTGCTACATTGAAACACCATTTCAGGTCCGTAGAAACCCTCTATCCTGTGACAGCTCGGCGATTGCAAAGCTCCATATGTATGGACGATCTTCTGATTGGAGCCGACACAGCTGAAGAAGCTATCCAGATGCACAAAGAAATAAGTGAGATCTTCACGCAAGCTTCCATGAACATTCGCAAGTGGGCCAGCAACGATCCTCTAGTATCAGCCGCCTTCGAACAAGGAATCACTTCACAAGAAAAATCTCTTTGCTCACCTTCTGGACCTCTGAAAGTACTGGGACTTCATTGGAACAAGAAGACGGATACCTTTTCGTTCAAGCCCCAGGATATCCTCCAGTTCATACAGGAGCATCGTATTACAAAACGCTTTGTGCTTCAGGCTGTTGCAAGGATCTACGACCTTTCGGGTTTCTTTCACCTTCTTAGTACGGGCGAAAATCTTCTTACAAGATCTATGGAAGGAAAACCTCGACTGGGATGAGACATTGCCACCCAAATTATCTGCTGTCTGGATGAAATGGAGCACGGAGGTAACCATGCTTAGTGACCTCAGTATTCCAAGGTTCCTAGCAGCCGGCGGAGAAGGCCCGTACCAAAAGGCAGCACTCCACATCTTTTCTGAGGCAAGCGAGTCGGCATACGGGGCTGCAGCCTACCTTCGTACGGCAGACTACAGTGGCACCATTCGGACTATGCTACTGATGGCAAAGACCAGAGTTGCGCCGTTAAAGACGGTCACTCTAGCGAGCTGGAATTGATGGCAGCATTGCTTGCAGCCCGAATGTACGCCTACGTCGTGAAGAATTGCGACCTTGGGATTGGTGAAGCAACTTTTTGGTCCGATTCCCAGATTACACTTTGCTGGATTAACAAGGATCCCGTACCTGGAAGGGTTGTGCGAACCGGACGCAAGAAATCAGAACTTTGACTGAGATACCAGATGGCGATTTTGTCCTGGAAAAGAAAACCCCGCCGATTTGCTCACTCGAGGCTTGTCTGCACTCAAACTGAGCCAGTCGCAGTTGTGGTGGTTTGGACCTAGATGGCTTGCAATGTCTGATACGTGCTGGCCCGTGTACGGGAAGACGGTGTGTCATCTGCCAACGCCTACAGAGTAAACCTGTTGGCAATCTTCACCTGGTATGCCTCAGGATCGTGCTACTCAAGCCCCTCCGTCGTGAGTGGAGTTGACTTTGCGGGGCCATAACATCAAAGGGCATCCCCACGAGCCTACCATCGATCTTTTTACGTGCGCGGTGACAAGAGCTGTCACTGGAACTGGTTGAAGACTTGACCACAGTGAATTTTCTTTGCGTCCCTGCGGAGATTCGTATCACGGGGGGCCTCTGGTCACACTATCTACAGCGACAACGCACGAACATCGTAAAGCGTCAAGGATCTAGAGCTTTGGCGAACGATAAGACACCCCGACGTACTCGCTTCTTTTCCTCCTCGAAGATCCAATGGAAATTCATTTGCCCGAGCGCTCCTTGGTGGGGCGGGTTCTACGAAAGACTCGTTCGTTCTGTAAAAACCTGCTTGAAGAAGATGCTTGGGCGAAGGCTTGTCAGTCGGACAGAGTTAGTTACTCTACTAACAGAAGTGGAGGCCGTGGTGAATTCTCGACCTTTGACTTACGTGTTCAACGACGTGGATGAACCATACCCCCTATCTGCAGCAGATTTTCTCGTTGGAAGGAGACTGACAACGCTACCACATTACGAACTGAAAATCAACACCGAGTCTACCAACGATGCACTGAAGAAACTTTGGAGCAAGCGAGAAGATGATTTGAAAGCATTTTGGTCTCGTTGGTATAAAGAGTACCTTAATGAACTCAGGAACTTTACATCCAACCAAGCCAAAAGAAATGACTCTTTGAAGAAAGGCAACGTAGTTCTACTCGGGGATAAACAGTTCCAAGGCAACTGTGGAGTTTGGCCCGCATAGAAGAACTGATCAGCGGACGCGACAGCATTGTCGGACCTGCTCTTTATGCTTGCCCGACGGCTCTGTTGTGAAGCGGCCCGTACAGCTACTTTACCCGTTGGAAGCCAACTAACGTCATCTGTCGGGCGGGAGACTGTTGTGACTTCCTTTTCTTCGTCATTCGTCTACAGATGACCAAACATCATCATTATGGATGCTCCTCACGAGCTGACGCGTGCTCACGTGGCAGCGCTGGCTCGCCCTCTTTTTTTCTTTTGTTTCTAGTTCCATTAAAGCGGTTCATCTTGCAAGACGTGTTTTTGGCTCGATGTTAACCACGCCGCAGTTGGAAGGCTTAGAGGTCCAACAAACGGGTTGCTCGCCTTCGGCGACAGGCGGCGTTTTCGCAATGGGTGACGTTTTCTTGTTGTTTTTTTGTACATGTTTAGCTTGTGTTCCACCTACTACGCACTACTGTATCGCGCGACTAAATTAACTATTTACTTGTTCATATGGATGCTCCTCAACAAAAAGAAAGCCCGTATTCCTGCACGATGAGTTGAAAGAGAACTTTGTGCACTGCGTGCTCAAATATTCATTCGCATTTCTTATTCAGTTCTCCATGAAATGTAGGACAGTTTATAGGTTTACTGAGGAAAGCTACGTGGCTGACAGCGCTTTACAGCTACGGAGACGTTTAACACGCACACGCTTGTTTTTTATTCCAGTAACAGTAGACTAAGGTAACTGTACAGCACGGAAATTTCTTCGAATGATTACTTGCACGACATTAATGGAACAAAGGTCCGGTTATTTCACGGGACTAAAGTACCCTTTTTCATTCGAATAATGTCCGCTGCCTTCTGTCAATCTAAACAACGCAACACAAACGCTCAAGATAATGTAAAGAAAAAAAGATGTGGCTTCGCGTGAAATTACTACGACATAATTGTAAACTACGCCATTTGGATTATTTTGACCATCAGCGCTCTTTAACGCGCATGTTAATTTAAGTACACGGGTGTTTTGTATAAGTTTCGCCACAAGTTAAAATTGCGCAATGCAACTCTGTTTTGCGATTTCCGTGTCATTTCATTTTCTGTTCTTTTTAGGGGACAATTTAAGTGTCGAAGTGTCAGACGTGACTTAACAGAAATATTTCTCTCTAGAGAGACCATGGGACCGTACACAACTAAAGCTCGTCGCGTAACGTATAAACAACACCTAACCACAACGCTCAAGTACCTTTTTTTACCACCGCGCCGCTAAAAGGCTATATTCAAATGAGATTTAATACTTCTCATCTTTAGGGCAACGCCAAGTGGACCTTGCAATGCGCTTGAACCACAGAGCGCCAGCTACACTGATATGACTCGTGACGGAGGGTACGACGACCACACACAGCACTCTCGACAAGTGCACTCTCTGATCTTATTACAGTACATATACAGCCGATCAAGGCCAAATGCTTCTTTACATCCCGTTAGGCATACGTACGAGCGGTTAAACTTGCACTAACGCAACGGAACAAACCGCCTTTCGAGGATCTGTATGACGTACGCGCACATGCAAACACAACGGGGCTAGCAGACGACGCACAGAGCAATCCACACTAGACGCGGTTCAGCCAGAAGCCGCTAGGCGGCGACTCCGCTCGATCTCGTGGCCAATTGCGCTGTTCTTCCCCAGCTAAGCATGTACCAACTCGCCCAAATCAGTCTTGCCCGACATCAAAGTTATTCACTTCGTTCTGTATGCTACTCTATCAGATCAAAGAGGTCCAACACACATTAGGGACGCCGAAATTTGGTGGGCAATGAAAACTTTCAAGATTCAGCGCATTTCCAAGTGAGCTCATGCCAGTTTTCCGAAAATGAACACTATAATCAGTCCAATGCACCCACGTACGGCGAGCTAAATAAAAGTCGCACGCCAGTTATAACCGGTTGTAACAAGCAATTCCCATCCGCAACCTACCTGCTCATAGATACTCGTTAAGACGAAAGCCTCATTTGTCTCGCTGAGCGGCGCCTTAAGTGAAATACTGCAGGCAAATTATGTGATGACGTCATAATGACATCACAGACCGAGCAAATTTGTAGCGTGATCGTGACATCGTATGAACACGTCATCACGCGACATCGTCGATTGGTGGAAAGTGCACCAATCTCGGAGGTCATGCAACACCACCTGAGGTAGAGAAACCTTCTGGTAAGAACGAACAGTGCAATCTACTGAGCACACATCAAGGTAATTTAATCTCTCACGCTGCAATTCGTTATGTGTTCCACGAAGTATGGTTGTAAGACTTAATACTTCACTAAGTGCGAAGCAGCCATTCGCCTTTAAGCGTTACAGAGCGTAAGATGCGGCCCAACTGTTATGTTCACATATCACCTTTTCATAGTCAAGGTGGCTGATGGAGGCAGCCACTGGGACCACTGTGAAGCCAGAGCTGTGTAGAGCCAATCCACAGACCGGTTGCCCTTCACTGCTGGTATAGGGAAGCTGCGAGGCCATGCACAAATTCATGAATTATGCAACATGCAGTTGTGTGCTCTTTTGGCAAGACACGCAACCACTATACTAAACAGCAGCAATGCTGCGGGAACAATCACCGATGGTGCTATCGTTAGGAAATATACTACCCAGAACGTTGCAACGGCTTGACGATGAAATCTTGAATGAAAATGTTGCCATTATAGTGAAGGAATGAAGACCATGGCATCACGGGCTGAACGATCACTAAGAGAGGAAGTCACCATGAGATAGACGCTCGAACCCCACCATCTTCTCCCTGTGTCCTTTTCTGATCTACCGCCTGTTTGTTAGGCTCGCCCAATAAGCATCTTTACATTTGGTGGCTCGTACCGGGCACCCACATCACCTGCGCCCTGGAACTCCGATCCCGCACGCTGCCGTCGACCATGCAAGCTGACGCTGCCCAACAGACTCGCAGCCGCTGTTTGCCCCCGGTCCGGTTCGCCAGAGACACCCCCCGATATTAGCGGGCACGGACGACCAGAACGTCGAGGACTGTCGTCCTGCTAAAACGTTGGTGGACCCAACAGGTGGGATGACGCTGCTAAGTTGAAACTGTGAACTTTGACCTCGCTAACTGGCGAAGCTAAGGTATATGGACCACGAACTTGAGCCGGAGAACTGGTCCGCTTTCAAAGAGGCAACATCCGCCGTTTTCGGTCGCCCTGCCGTACGGCAGTTTCGCATTGAACGTCTGCGCACACGGGCACAGGAATCAGATGAACCTGTGGCGACACAGTGCGCACAAACCAGCGCAGCCTCCGCCTCGTCACTATCTAGGAGGGCGTGACACAGCTGCATGCTACACCACGCCTCATAGGGACACCGCCACCGCAGCGTCACCGGAGGCTTACGTCACCGACGGTGGCTATAAAGCCAAGCTGCCAAGCTCGGAACAGATCATTCCTTCGCTACCCGACCGGGCGCAGCGTCGGTATGCTCGCCCCGCTGCTGCTACCTGGTTAATAAACAGTTGTTACGTTTTGTGTTGGGACGCGTCCTTCCATCGACACGGCATCCCACATCTGGTGACCCGGAAACTGAACAAACCGCACCACTATGGCCGACCCGCAAGCCCTTGCCGCTCTTCGGCAGCAAGTGGAACAAATTCAATAGCAACTTCAGCAACAGCAGCAGCGCATGCAAATGGACCGCATTCGCCCGACGATTCTGCACAGCTTCTTGTGGACAACGCCCCCCAAAGCTTCGTTCCGACGATCGCTGTCAACGCAGATGCTGCTACCACTGCGGCCACTGCCGACCTGGACGTCTGGCGTGTCACTGTCAAGCTTCCGCCATTTTGGGCGGACTCGCCCCAGGTATGGTTCGCCCAAGTCGAGGCCCAGTTCTCCCTGGCGCGCATTACACAAGACCGGACCCACTACGACTACGTCGTCGCCCACCTGGACGCCCGCTACGCCAACCAGGTCCGTGACATCCTCGCCAACCCACCAACGGCCAACTTGTACGAATACCTCAAGAGCGAACTCATCCGCCGGCTGTCACTCTCGGAAGACCAGAAAGTGCGACAACTTCAGTCCGCAGAACTTGCCGAGCGCAAACCTTCGCAGTTACTCCGCCACATGCGTGCTGTCGCGGGTAACATAGAAGTCCAGGAATCTTTCCTGCGATCACTCTGGCTCCAACGACTTCCACTGCACGTTCAGGCAATTCTGCGGGCTCAGCTGACGCTACCTCTCGACCAACTTGCCGAGGTCGCTGATTGCGTGATCGAGGTCTCCTTGCCGCAGTTGTCCCCCACAATCCAGGCTGTCGCCGCACCGCTAAACACCACCGAGCTGCACGCCGTAAAACGACAACCGACCGGCAGCTCACCTTCATTCAGCAACGCCTGGGTGAAGGTCTTCCGATGCACCAGCGCTGCCACTCGCAAAGCCGCGTCCGTAACACTACTTCGTCGCGGGAACCCGATAACAACGGCCGCCCGTGTTACTACCACCGACGCTTCGGGGACAGAGCACGGCAGTGTCGACCACCCTGTTCTGCTGGGCATGCGGAAAACGCCAACGGCAGCTTGTAGAGACGGCCGCAAGCTGCCAACCCAGAGGCCGTCGCATCTTCGTGACTGACGAAATCACGAAGCAGCGGTCCTTGTCGACAGCTGTTCCGACATTTGCTGCTACCCGCGATCCCACCTTCAAGGTCCTCGTCCGCCTACATCTTTCGAGCTCAGTGCGGCAAAACGCTCCACAATCAAGACGTACGGCTCGCTCCGCCTGCACATCCAGCTCAGAAACTTAGGCCGTGACCTTCACTGGAACTTTGTCATCGCCGACGTCGCCGAGCTCATCGGCTCAGACTTCCTGGCCCACTAAAACCTCCTTCCGGACTGCCGCAACGACCTCGTCATCGACGCAACAACGGGACATTCCACACCAGGTCAGCGAACGACCGCCCAACAGCCAAGCATCAAGGTACTCATGTTGACAATCATTCGCCATACCACGCCATCCTCGCCGAATTTCCCGGATTGACGCGCCCCAGCGGACTGCCACGCAAAGTGCAGCATACCACTGTGCACTACATCAGGACCACTTCAGGCCCCCCGATTTTCTGCCGCGTTCGTCGCCATGCCCCGGACCGCATGCGCATAGCAAAAGCAGAGTTCGAGGCCACGCTCTGCGAAGGAATCGCCCGCCGCTCTGACGGTCCCATGGGCCTCGCCACTTCACCTTGTTCCAAAGAAGACCGAAGGCTGGCGGCCCTGTGGGGACTACCGTGCCCTCAACGCACGCACCATCCCGGACAGGTACCCCGTCCACCACATACAGGACTTCGCCCATCGCATTCATGGCTGCCACGTGTTCTCCGTACTAGACTTGGTGAAGGCCTACACAAAGATACTCGTTAATCCGGATGACGTCCCGAAAACCGCAATCTTCACTCCCTTTGGCTTGTTCGAGTTTCCCTTCATGAGCTTCGGCCTGAGGAACGCTGGACAAACCTATCAGCGCTTCATCTACGAAGTCGTCCGCGGCCTCGACTTCTGCTTCGTTTACCTTGACGACATACTGGTATTCTGCCGGGACGCCGAAGAGCACCACAGCCACCTTCGTCTGCTGTTCCAACGCCTCGATGACCACGGTCTACTCGTCAATACCGAAAAAAGTACGCTAGCGCTTCCGTCGTAAACTTCCTCGGCCACGAAGTTTCATCTGAGGGAACTCGGCCTTTTCTAGAACGCATCTCGGACCTGCAAAGTTACCCTCAACCCACCACCGCTAAAGATCTTCGCCGTTTCCTCGGCATGCTGAACTTTTACAGGCGTTTCGTGCCACACGCAGCCGACTACCAGGCTTCCCTCCATGATGCTTTGGCTGGGCTACGAGGAAACCAACCCGTTACGTGGACACCGACGTTAACGAAAACTTTCGAAGAATGCAAAGCCGCCCTCTGCACCGCCACGCTCCTCACCCATCCCGTGCCAGACGCTCCCTTGGGACTCTTTACGGACGCATCTAGCTTCGCCATCGGCGCCGCCCTCATGCAACGCGTGGTCAACACCTGGCATCCCTTGGCGTTCTTCTCCAAGAAACTCGCAGCTCAGAAAACGACCCCTTCAACCGCCAGTTCCACTGACTACAGAGAACTTCTGGCGATATACGAAGCAGTGCAACACTTTCGCCATATTCTCGAAGCACAGAACTGCACCATCTATACCGACCACAAGCCTCTCACCTTCGCGTTCTCTCAACGTCGCGACACACTCCCTCCTGTACAGCAGAACCAACTCTCGTTCATTGCACAGTTCACCACCGACATCCAACATGTCAGCGGGAAAGACAATGTGGTCGCCGACGCGCTTTCACGTGTAGCAGCCATCAGTTCCGCGCACATAACAGCGGACGTCCTCGCCGAGGCTCAGACTACGGACGCCGAACTGCAGGAACTTCTCAAGGGCAGGTCCTCACTACAGCTGCAACAAGTCCCCATTCCAGGGTCGACAACCACAATCTGTTGCAGACATGTCGACCGGACGAAGCAGGCCCTATGTGCCCCTGTCCCATCGCCGTCGGCCTTTCAACCAGCTCCACAACCTCAGCCATCCAGGCATACGCGCGTCTACACGCGTCGTGGCTGACCGCTATGTCTGGCCCTCCATGCAGCGGGAGTGTCGCACCTGGGCGCGCTCCTGCATTCAATGCCAACGCGCTAAAGTCACCAGGCACGTCAGTCACCACTCGGAACATTCCCTCAGCCCTCCGGTCGGTTTGAGCACGTCCCCTCAACATCATAGGACCCTTTCCCCCTGCTGGACCCTATCGCTACTGCCTCCCCACCATCGATCGTTACACTCGATGGCCCGAGGCATGGCCCCTCGAAGGAATCACCGCGGAAGATGTCGCCTCTGCCTTCTTCACCGGCTGGATTGCTCGTTTCGGCGCCCCCCGCCGCGTAACCACCGACCAAGGACGACAGTTCGAGTCGCACCTTTTCAGGCTCCTCGGACTGACCATCGGTTTCGAACGCTTGAGGACCACCAGTTACCACCCCTGTGCCAACGGAATGATCGAGCGTTTCCACCGACAGTTCAAAGCAGCCATTATGTGCCACCCGGACTCAACCTGGCTCGAGGCCATCCCAGCCGTCATCCTCGGTCTTCGCGCCACCTTCAAGCCGGCCATGCACGCTACACCAGCAGAGCTCGTCTACGGGGAACCACTCCGTCTCCCAGATGAATTCCTCGCCGCACTGCCATCGAGCACTACGACGTCAGACCCCGCCGACTTCGTCGCCCGACTCCGACGCACCATCGCCGCCTTACGCCCGTCACCTGCAGCCCACCACTGCAAGCCTACACCTTTCGTGTTCAAGGAGCTAGCTTCGAGCACGCACGCTTTCCTCCGCGACGACACCGTCCGCAGGCCTTTCCTGCCACCCTACAGTGGACCCTACCTGGTCGTCCATCGCGACAACAAGAGCTTTACCCTGCGCCTGAACGGAAACGACGTCCGCGTCTCGATTGACCGGCTCAAGCCCGCATACATCGCTTCGAACGAACCGGACAGCGCCATCCCAACCACAGGCATCTATCCACAGCCGCCGACGTCGCAGCCCGCTCCGGTCACGACACGCTCTGGACGTCTGGTACGCCTCCCAGATTTCTACAGACCCTGAGGGCTCTGCACTCCGCGGGGGTGATGTGGCGACACAGTGCGCACAAACCAGCGCAGCCTCCGCCTCGTCACTATCAAGGAGGGCGTGACACGGCTGCATGCTGCACCACGCCTTAGATAAGGGACAGCGCCACCGCAGCGTCATTGGAGGCTTACGTCAACGACGGTGGCTATAAAACCAAGCTTCCAAGCTCGGTACAGATCATTCCTTCGCTACCCGACCGGGCGCAGCGTAGGTATGCTCGCCCCGCTGCTGCTACCTCGTTAATAAACAGTTGTTACGTTTTCTGTTGGGACGCGTCCTTCCATCGACACGGCATCCCACAAACCTTTTGCAGCCGATATCAAGGACATAATCAATCTCTGCAGCGCGTCGGTGCCTCATAATAATAATTGTCGAGGGTTAACGTCCCTAAACTGTGATATGATTATTAGACACGGCGTAGGGAGGGCTTCGGAAATTTCGACCACCGGGTGCGCCTCTATGCTCGTCGTCTGTATGCGACCGCCTCTATGCGCGTAGATGCGTCAATGAGCGAAAGTACCAAGATACAGCATATTACGAAGGGTGTCGACGACGATGATTTCTAGATTGCTCGCGAAGTCCTCTAGCACTGGGTCCGTAACTCTGTGCCATAACTATGACGAATTGAAGGCCCAACGAGCTCTCAGGCGACGTTCATCTGAGACGATCCAAGTCACATGCGCTGGACATCATGCCTGACCAGAATTACCGTCTCGCACGCATAAAGACTTCGTGCTTCAGGAAGTGGCTCGTCATCTTGCTCTCCGGCCTTTTGCTCAGCGCCAGCAGTCCCACTGCGGCAGCACGTTGGCCCCCGTGCTCCGACATGTGATTTATTCGTTATAAAAGTTCGGATCCTCAATCAAGCACGGCTTGACATGACTATCCGCAACCTACGCCTCGACGCTCACCATCACGCCGTCGCCGCTCCTTGTCACCCATGCGTCGTCGACCAGCCCCTGGAAATTAGGGGCTTTTCGAAAATATGCATCCATGCATACTTATTTGTGTGGTTGCATATCTCTCTGACGACTCACGCGGTGAAAAAACAACAGGAAGAAGCCGCCGCGCGCTACTCCGGAGCGCTAGTTCCACACCGTGCCGTCTTCGCGGAGACAACTCCGCCCTTTCTGCAACCGGCGGCAAATGCTCCCGCCCGAACAATGTTGGCACCTCGCAGACAAGAGCTGCGACCTTCAGTACGCGCCGAATACGTTTACATCGACGCACGGAAGCGATAAAATGGCCTGAGGAGAGGACGGCACACTGCGGCGGATACCTGATGACGTTCCGGGACGGTTTGACGAACTTTCGCCGTGAGTACTGAAGTCTGACGAAACGAAGTCGTCTTTCCTGTCTGTACTGCTATCATCATCCAGAGGTTCCCATTCAGACTAATCGGAATCCGTCGAAATTCGGCCGTTTCCGGGAAGCACCCGCGGGCGACGTCGTTGCCATGTCTGAAATAACGAGCGCCCACCTACCCGACTGCGAACGAGCCTTAAAAATGTGCCCGCAGCGAAAAACCGGAACTCACAAGCGAAACTGATAAAACACGCTCGTTTACCCTTTGGATGGCGTTAACTGTGCAGAAGCGCTAAGAGAGCGCCATAATTTGAACTTAAAGTCATCGTTAGCATACTAACAATAGGAATAGGCGTGGTCATGAACGTGCTAAGGCCAGTCCAAAGGCTTCCAAGGAAGGCGTGCCTCGTAGCGCACGTCAGCGAAGCTCAGAGTGAATAATTCTTCCCACGTGCTCATCGTCTCTCAAATGTTTCAACTGTCTGCACCCTCAAGGTCTGAGTTAGGTGTTCCTGCAGTGGTATGTCGTGTCGGCCTGTTGTGCTCCTTCGATGTCTGTATGGCAGACTCGTAATTATGTTCAGACCAGTGGATGTCGCTCACCGCTGCTGCCGCCCCGCCCGTCGGTGCCGCACTGTTGCACAGAAAGCGCTCGGTGTCTGAAAGGGCGCCGTTTTCATTGGGGGTATCTTAGAGTCGGTCGCCGCTGAACTTTTGGAGTTCCAGTTCTGGAAGCTTGATGAGCCCTGTGTTGCCGGTGAACAATATGGCCGTTATGCTTCTATATCCGTACCTCCACCGGGCATGCTCTTTCACTGTAAGGGTCCAAGTCGGGTTCGCATGCGTGTGGTGAGCGCTTGGTATTTCCGCACGCCAGCATACTCCTCGGCGAAGGTCGTCGTCGTTAACGTGAGGCTCGATGAGCGCATCTTGCTACTTCAGTTCTTTGGCGATGGCCTCCACTTCATCTCTCCCTGTCGCGATGCAGTCGTCTAACTCCAAGTCATCTCTGGTCTTCAGTAGAATGACTCCTCGCTCAGCTTCCCCAGCTTGACACCGCCCTCTTTGTTCGGAGACGCTCCATCTTTGTTCAGTCCAGTTGTATCGGTTGTCGCTGAAGTTCTTGTAACAGCTGAGGATACCGGGTTTCGGCACCGAAAATTGTTAGAGAAAGATTGTTTTCAGCAATTCGATGATGCCAAGGTTTCTAAATGATACAAGTAGATTATTTTACATATTTACAACTGGGTTAGGGAGATGAGGATCTTTCGTTCTTCGTTGTTCGAAATGGCTTTCGTGTCTATTCGGCCGCCGAGTCCGCCCGCGCCGGTCATTCTCTCTCCCTCTCTCGTTCTTGTTAGCGGTGCCGTCCGGGTCAGCAAGGGGCAGTACGAACCTGGCCATTATCCCGTTCACAGAAACATCCCGCAGATGTCCTAATCACCCCACCTTTCTTGTGGGAAAGCAGGTGACGGCCAGATACCCGGCGACCATTCGCGCGAAAGGAATTATCTTCAGCAGACACAGGCGCCAGCGGTGTCGGCCCCGGTGAGGTTATCGCACAACGACAGCCTGGTTTCCGTCAGTTCGTCGTCGCATACTCCAGCAGAACGCTCACAATGGCTGAGTCAAACTGCAGCGTTACCGAAAAAGAATGATTGGCCACAGTTTGGGCGCTTGTCAGGTTCCCTCTATACCTATATGGTCGCAAGCTTGGCGTAGTTACGAACCACCATGCATTATGTTGGCTGTCTTCGCTGAAGGATCCGCAGGTCGCCTTGCCCGTTGGGCTCTTCGGATTGAAGAGTATTAAATCCGCGTTGTTTACCGTTCCGGCCGCAAGTATGCTGACGCTAATGCATTGTCGCGGACATCACTATCCACTAACACTGCATCCATATCCCCAATAGATCACACGGTGTCAGCTCTTGACGTCGACACCGTCTCACTTGCACAGCGGAGCGATCCATGTGCAAATTTGCTTGACGTTTTATCTGAGGCACCCATACTTACGACCACTCGAGCACTGCGACTCCAGGCTTCGCACTTCAGCATTAGAGATGGCCTCTCAACCGGCGCACATACTCACCAGATGGTAGGAAGTAGCTCCTCGTTGTTTCCCGAATAACGAGGAGCCACTGCGCGTGCAATCACTACAATCGGCGCGTCCTTTCACTCCGACCCGCAATGTGCTCACGTCGGTGTCTGCAAGGTTTATGAACGCATACGGAAAAAGTATTACTGGCGCGGAATGTTGACCTCTGTTCGTCAGTTCATTCGCGCCTGTCATAATTGTCACCGCGACGGGAAAAACCACCGCATCCTGCAACAGGTTCACTACGGCCGCTTCCGTGCCGAGACCACCCATTCGACCGCGACAAAATTGACCGTTATGGACCATTGCTATGGACCACGGTAGGCAACCGATGGGCTATCGTTGCTGTGGACCACCTGACACGATAGCCTAAACCGCCGTTCTTTACGCGGCGACAGCTAAGAATATCGCATATTTCATCCTCAATCGTTTTGTCCTCCGTCACAGTACTCGTCGCAAACTTCTCAGTGCCGTCGCCATGTATTTCTCTCCGATGTAATTCAAGCACATCTCCGTCAATGCCATATTGTACACCGGACGAGCACTGCCTACCACGCTCAGACGAGCGGTCTTACTGAGCCGTTTAATGGGACGCTGGGCGACATGCTCGCGACGCATGTTGCATCTGATCAAACAAACTGGGACCTGGTTCTTCCATTTGTGACCTACGCGTATAACACCGCTACGCAAGTCACAACCGGTTTTCCCCTCCTTCCTACTGTACCTCACACACTATCGGCAATTTGTTGCCATGCGCACCAGATGCTTCGAGTGCACGGCCATGTCGGAAGCTGCCCGTCACGCTAAAGAATGCCGCCAACTAGACAAGCAGTTTACGGCGACCGACCAACAACGTCAGAAAGAGGCCCGCGATGAAGACCACCCTACTGCCGCAAAAGCTCGCACCTGGAACACTTGTGTGGCTTCATGTACCATCATCCACACCTGGTTTGTCTACCAAACTACTTTCAAGTTGCCATGGTCAATACTGCGTGGTCAAGCGCACTTCACGCGTCAATTACACCATTTAACCGCTTGCGCCGCTCGGCGAACGTCGTCGGCGTGGGCATGACAGTGTCAAGTAGACCGCTTGAAGGCGTACTTCGACCGACTTGTTCCCACGTGCTAGATCGCCAGGATGGCTTCATCTTTTTTGACGGTAGCAATTATAATGAAGGAATGAAGACAATGACATCACGGGCTCAACGGTCATCATCACGAGATAGGCATCGAGCATCTTTTCCCTGTGTCCTTTTCCGATCTACCGCCTGTTCGTTAGGCTTGCCAATAAATGTCTTTACACGAACATTCTGACGCATTTTTGGATAGCTTGAGAAATGCTGGGCCAAGCAATATACAATGTGCAAGTCTACAGGTGTACAAACCAAAACTAATTCAACGTTTCTTTTCGTTCCAGTTGGATCGCTTGGACTAGTATTTTAAAAGTTATTGATTTTTATCAAATTTTCTGGGACTGCTGCACGAGCGTTTGTATTGGCTTATACACGAAATATTTTTTGCTTGTTTACAGCATTTATGTTATGAAAACTTAAACTGCGCTTAGGACGAGACACCAGAGTACAAGCAGACAGGACGATAATGATAAAACTCACGGGTACCTTTTATATAGCATTTTCAAGAAGAAGGTAGTATTGAATTAGCTACTTTAATGTCTCATTCGGGAAGTTCAGAAGAAAATTATATTTTCGAATTGAACAGCTTGAAGTTTGTGGCCTATTTATTGGTCCGGTTTCCTGTTGAAGACTCACCCCACATAAGCCCTGTCAACCTTCTCCTCTAAATTAGTCCTTATCTTTCATTTTCTCACCTGTCACAGGCTGTCCTTCGTGATTGCCAGTGCTGGGTAGACTGGAACACCTGGCAGGTATTTCTCGATGGCCTTCACTGTGTATTCCATATGCCCAGGTTGCACAATCGTGACGTGTTCCATATGTCGTGTGCCACCATGTCACCCGTCCAGATGACATAGTCAATCTGCGTGCAATGAGTATGAGGTTGAGATGCTATTGCATACGCGACAGTCACTCAGATAAGTAACTCTCGGCAATGGCGTTGTTATACGTCACGTGTTTGCAAAAGCTCAGGTCTAGCATTCTTAACTAACCGATTCATTCCTTTTGTGGAAAGCAGACATGACACTGTTTGCACAACTTTTTTCTTGTATATATCACGAACCCTCGTACTGGACGTTGTCAACGGGACGATTTCGTTTATATAGGTACATGTGCGTTCATTAGGAAAAGATCCAGCTAAAATGTCGAGTGCATATTGAGAGAAATTTGTTTACAGAAATGCAAACAGGTCGGTCTGAGCTATAGTTTGCTTTGGCCTGCCACTGTGCACTGGGAAACGAGACAGGGAAGCAAGAGAGTAGTGAATGACGTTGGTAAGATAGGGAGGTGTGCATATAGTATTGTCACGTTTGGACAAATCTGAAGGCGTGCATCCAGTCAATGCTGAAGGGTTGAAAGGCGGTCTAGTTGATATAGGTTCATTCTGGAATAACAGCAGCGCAACTAACGGGACAGTGCTCTTGTTTGTGTTGCGCTTCTGTGCTCCGGTAGCTTGCGCTGCTATTATTCCAGTATGACCCAGTCAAATGGCTTGTAGGAAGGCAATGACAACTCCTATAACCCTAGTTGCGCTGATGGCGTCATGCCGAAGACCTAAGACAACCTTATCGGTTAACGGTCAACTATGAAACCGTGAAATCGAGGAAATCGGTTGCTGATGTTCCCGCGCGTACACTGAACAGGCGCAAAAATGTGCTTCAAGTGTTTCTGATAATTGACAGCGACCACAATCGGGAAATGTGTCATTGCAACCGATCATGCGGGCATAACGCCTTGTGAAGGCCACACGAAGATGAATCTAGTGAATCATACATGTAATGTTTCTCTTTAGATTATGAGGCATGCGTGGCTCATTTCCGGGTCCCATTTATATAGTCGCCTGTGACGTCGTTGGTGCGCTGATGCAAGTTGTTAGTGTATGTTCATGAAAACTCAATTCGCGCTTCCGGGGCATTGTTTAAAGCTGTTTTAGCTGCAGCGTCAGCCTCATTATGTCCCATAACGCCACAGTGAGCAGGTATTCACTCAAATGTGACATTGTGACCGTGTTTGTGAATGTGGAGAGGCTCTGAGATTTTTATAGATAAAGTATAGTACGCGCATGGTCTCATCACGCAAGCGATGGTTTGAAGAGCAAGTTTGGCATTACAGAATATTTTCATCTACGGACAGGCCCGGACAACAGCAGTTCCGCGGCTGTTGATGAGGTCTTGTGGTCTAATTTGAAGCGTTGAGCGATGATCATCTGCGGAATGGCAAAGGTTGTGGAGGAAATATATGACGTCATAGACCCATCTGTGTATACGTTGCCGTACCGCCGTACATTGAGTAAATGTGACGGAGGGTAAGTTGCTTTAGTCCAATAGGTGGTACAGGGGACTTCGTAATCCCAGGCTTCTTAAGCCTAAATGGCGTTCTAGGCAGGACCCAGAGGACATTCTTGGTGGTATAATGTTCTCGTACAGCAAGAGTGTTCTTGAATAACTGCAATCGCGGTGGGTGTGAGAGAGTGCTGATAGGGGTCCTGTGTCGAGTGAACATGCGATGAATCCTGAAAACGTAGGGACCATGGAAGAGGGCAGGACGTGCGCTCGTCCTGTTTCTTGCGTGGTCCCTGTGTTTCCAGCGCTATGGCTTGATGCTGTGGCATGTCAGCAGATGCACTAAAAAGCATTTGATTGCATCCATCATTCCATATTACTTGAAAAGCTTTGAACTTACGGTATTCGCGGCCCTTGTCCTAACCTCGTAAATTCTTACCTAGACCGTCGCTATCAATAAGTCTAAATTGAAAATTGCCGCTCCGTTTTAAAACATATTGTATTCGCGGCCCATTTCTTTCTATAGTTTACATAAATGACGTACTAAATATCTACAGAGATGCAAAATACGCAATGTCTGATTTAATGTATGATGCACAATATGTAATGTACGCTGACAACGCTAGCCTTTTTTTTTTCATCACCTCAACTTTTACCCTTCAGAAAAAGGCAACGCTGCTCTAAAAGCTCTCGAAGAATGGTTAGCAGCAACAGTTCAGCAAATTAATACAAAAACGACAAACGCCGTGATTTTCAGACCCAAATGGAAAAATAAGCTGCAATCACATCACCCTTCTTTATGCACATGAAACAATCGCAATGGTATGTAGTGCGCAAATACTTGGAGTTATCTTCACGCAAAATATGCTTTGGGTTGCACACATCGAATCTGTCAGGCAAGCAACTGTGTGGTCCGTATATGGGACGTCACAGATCAGTATAACCTTTTAAAATAAAGCTTCTTGACATATTGTAGGCTTGGGCGTGTTGGTAATTCATTTCACTATTTTAGCGCACTGTAGGATCAAGATGCAGGACAGAATAACACACGGACACAGCGCTATCTTCTAAAATGTGATTTATTACAGTAGGCGTCACATCAGCAATTAGGTTGAAAAGCAGCGCGCGCAGGTTCATTTTAAGTAACGAAAATGAAAACATAAGTTGTTTTCTCAAAACACGTGTAGCCCTTGGTTTACAGAATGATGACAATAGATTTTGGATAACATATGTTAGTCTACGAGATGATGAGGGCCGAAGAAAAAGAAGAGTGCATGGTAAACAAGAAGCTTTCGTCGTGTGACGTCTTGTGAAGGCCACACCAAGATGAATCCAGTGAATCATACATGTGATCTTTCTCTTTAGTTTATGAGGCATGCGGAAGATGCTTTCCGGGTCCCACTTATACAGTCGCCTGTGCCGACTGTATAAATTTATACTGTTAGCATACATGCCAAAACAGCAGTTGCTCAACTGGGCACAAGTACACGAATTTGAAAAGTCAATACAAAAGTACATGAAAATCTCACATCTTGACAAAATAAATGCCACATTCAATGCGCACACTGCAGCAAAACTCAGCAGAACACAGGTGAGCAAGTGAGTACATTTTCATAGGTCAGTTCAACATTCGATACCAGCAAAAAAAGAAAAAAAAGAAGAAAACAGAACCGGTAGTTTAATTCAACAATGCACTTTCGAAATCTTTAACATTGTTACACAGTACAACGTCATTCCGTAACTTGTTCCATGTGTCAACAGCGGGTACAAAAAATAATTCTTGAACGATTTTGTGTTATGCTTCAAAGGTTTAATGTGTTTGGTGTGCTTTGTCCGCAAATGCGACGTGTCTAGAGTGAAACCTTTTGTTGCGTCTGTTTTGTAAATGCCAGGGAATATCTGAAAAAATAATTTCATGCTGTTGATGTTCATTCTTTCGTGCAATGTAAGAAAATTGCGCCTTTGTTCTTAGGCTTGTTACTGACAGCGTTCTACGGTAGAAATTAAAAATAAATCTTAACGCTCTATTTTGAAACCGTTCACATGCTCTCAACCAATTACAAAGTGCTTCGCCATATTTATTCATCGTCGTCAACCACAGCATCAACAAAGTGCACGTAATGCGTTGGAGATGTTTAACGGGTACCTCGATTCTCCACAGACCGACGAACAATGGCACAATGAGTGCTTCCCTCCTGCACAAAAAATGTGTTGATTTATGGCGTAATGAGTACCTTGTTGTGCTTGCATTAGTTGCCCCAAGAGAGTTTACAACGGGCAGTAGAAAGGCCGCTGTTCCAGCTTTCGCTGTGACTGTGCTGCGTACTCCACGCGGGCCTGGCGTTTTTTTTTGCCATTTCGATCATATTTGTAGTTGGTTCCAACCTAAGAATAAGTGTTGCCAGCTGGTGCTTTCAGCCAGCAAGCGATGACAAGCCGGAAAAGGCGAAGAAGACGAGGAGCGCTAGCCATTCGTTCGTGTCTGACATTCAAGCAGAACTCGTTGTTGGGCTAGTTGGTGCATTGCATCAAGGAAGTGTATCCAGCCAGAAACGGACGAACACAGGAAATGGTGAAGGAGACAGGAAAACGGCTAGACTACCAACTCTTTAATCACCAAATCGAGGCTCAAATATAACACTGATGATCTCCCATGGTCATCACACAATCGCCTTCACATCAACCGATGCAACAAAACAGGCATAGCACAAAAACATGGCGTGCAATTACTGTGTGTCATTTTCGCTTCCTTCTTTGGTTGTCGAGATTATAAAAAGATTGCAGGAAATCTTGTTCCATTCTGCGCAACGCCACAGAGCTATCACTGCAACCCGCTTCGCCCTTCTTTGAAATGTGAAAGGCCTCGAGTATTTCACGTGCCATTTTTCATGACATCTGCCCAAAATTCTCATTTCGTTCAGTAACGGCTCACATTTGCACTGTTTACAGTGAAGGTCCAGATTCGACCCTGTCCCCTTTTCTAACCATTTGAAATGTTCCCACGCTCTAGTGTTTGCACAACGCCGCGTCTGGCCTATGTAAACCGCCCCACATGTCAGTGGTATCTCGTATACCACCCCACAGCACATTCCACAACGATCTGGCCACACTTCGCATCACACTGTGGTTTCTTCTTTCGTACAATACGTGCGCATAAACCACTCAGCTTCCTTGGTGCCGAGAATACTACAGGCACGCCATACCTGACAGCAACCTTTTCAGGCCATGCGCAATTCGGTGCGTATAGGGAACTACTTGCGGTGTCCGGTGCTCAGGCCAAGTCTTTCCGTTTTTTTGTAGCAATGTGTCTGTTACAGCAGACACAACAGAGATGAGAAACCCACGTTTTGCAGTCTGTGAATCTGGACCCTAAAGCTTGTCTCAACTATGCGTTCACAGGACTTAGTCAGGGCGGATTCAAGGCCAAGAGAACCGATAACCCTCTTGATATTTTTTGAGTGCGCGCGCCCATATGGCAACAACTCTTTCTTGGCTCTGGGTAAATACATCCAACACACCTGTCTTTCGAGACACTTGATGGTAATGTCTAAAAATTCCATACGATTGTTCGCCGGCAGCTCATGTGTAAAATTAAGACCTTTTCCTAACTCTCTAAAGCAGCACAAAATGCTTTGCACAGTGTTGTCATACGCCAAGTTAACACCGGCTCATAAAGCTACAAAAAATCATCAACGTATCTAAAAATTCGCAGGACTGTGCCTTTGTCAATGGTGGGTTCTAAATGACGGTCAATAGAGGACAAAAAAATACTGCACAGAACTGGGGCAACACAGGATCCAATGCATATCCTGTTCTTTTGGCAAACAAGCCTGCATCAAAGGATACAACTGTCGACCGACGGTAGAACTCGAGGAGGGACATAAACCTTTCAGCACTAATCGCCGCAGAATATTAAAAGGCAATAGTCCCATTAAACTCAATGCGCTTTCTGACAGACTTAAACAGCTCTGCATGCGGTACAGAGTAAAATAAGTCCTCGACATCAATAGAAAATAAAATCCTATTTCTGTCTGCTCTTTTAAAAAGGCAATGACATCTGTCGATATTCTTGTTAGGAATGGATCAAGCAAATCAAGGGCGTTCAAGGGGTCAAGTAAAAAAAGGCTAACTTGCTGGAACCATGTACCGGGTTCACTAACGACACACCTGAACGGCATATCGAGCTTGTGCGTTTTAAGAGCGAAAAACCCATCCAAAGTTCCTTTCTTTCATTTGCTAATTGCATTAGCTAATCTGGAGAGCTGCATTTCGTTGCACATTGCTATCGCCTTACTCTTCATTCTGCAGCCTTTGCGGCTCACTGTACAGAGTTCTTTGATAATGCTTGCACGGCCTTTCTTTGTGCGATGACGTTGAAATCACCACGAATCCACCTTCTATGTCTGCTTGTAGCAGTAGAAGGTCATTCCTTTCAAAGTAGGAGAAGACTTGCTGCGTGCTGTCCTTTGGTAGAAGGTCCCTTTTCCGTGCAGTTCTCACGATGCTGTCAACACCGTCTAAAAGGCACCTTTCACCATCTTCATCAGCTTTATAAGCCAGTTTCCTGTTTAGCGCGAGCAGTTTGTATGTTGGCATCTTGGGTAGGAACGCTGAACTTCGGTCCTTTCTGCAATATGGCAGCAACGCCTTTAGGTACTGACGCCTTGTCAAGAAGAACCAGGCTGCAGGGTTTCACGGGTGACTTCCCTACTTTCCTTTCCGTGAAATGCAAGATGCGTTGCCATAGAAACTCGGGTTCTGCATTGCGACCCGCCTGAAGGCCTTCATTTTTTCTGTAGCAATCGAATCTGGGTTACGAGCACAGCACACACTCGAATCTAATCGTACAGTATCCTAACCTGCCTCTAAATTTCCGACTTTATGATCCGGCAAGTGACCACCGGGCGGTGTAACCATGCCGTGTCTTGCTGTTCCACTGTTCCTGCCCTAGCGTGTGACAAACTGGTGGAGGAGCTGGGTAATCTATGCACCATACCCCTCCGGGTAGCCAGAGGTGAAGCACCGCGTCGTACGCCTGTGCACCTCGCCGGCAGAAGAATCGAGGGCAAGCCCCTGAGTTTAGACTGCTCCCAGGCAACATGGCGGCTCCGATCATCCCAACCGGCACCAACATAACCGGCATGGAAGGCACAACGCCACTTGTACTCTGCTCAATCCACTAACGCCAAATCCATTTCACGGCGCAGCACATCAGGATGTGTAAGACTGGCACGTTCACTACGAGCTTGTTGCCGTGCAAAACAAGTGGGACGATGGAGAGAAACTGCTCCACGTCTATTTCAGTGTCATGTATGGCGCGCATATGTGATGGGATAACATCATTGAAGAGTTGAAACGCCGGCTTCTTGATACTGTAGCTGCATCACAATGATCCCTCACAATCATCATCATCGTTTTACCACTTACGCGCCGCGCCTCTCGCGCAGCTCATGCCCAGAGCGCGAAGCGCGAGCAGTACGACTAGCTCACGCTCCTGGCGGTTACGACGCATGCAGCCGCCGTCGCAAGGTCGGTCGTCTCTCGAATAATGTGGCGAGATTTGGGCACGGCCACGTCGGCCGTCTTCACGTCTCTCTCTCTCTCTCGCTACAATACTTATGCCAGCCCTGATCGTCGGCAGCGAGCTGAGCGAGATCTCCAGTCCCGCTTACAAATGCCGAACGAAAGGTGTCGCAATGCACGTGTAGGACAAGATGCGTCTTTTCGAACGACGCCATGTCAGAAGAGAAGTTGCGGTACCTTTTGCGTGGGGTGAAAGAGCAGCTTTTCGGTGGACTTGTGCGCAGTGCACCCAAGAGTGTCACAATCTCTTTCTGAGGCCGTAACCATTAAACACACTCTATGGCAACGGCCCCCACCATACGAACAACAAGCCAACGCTACCTTAATACGAACTACTTGGGAACTTTCGGTGACCACATGAATTTCTTCCGAGAGCTCATGGGCTCCAGCAATCCGCGAAGAACTCCAGAAGCTGTCGGTACCGTCAACGGCCACCATCTCCTCTTTGTCCAAGAGAACCGCCTTTTATGAGAGCCCCAACCGCTGAGAGACTTCCTCCACATGTCTTAAGCTCAGCTTTGACAAACCTGCCACACCTTCGGCTACGCTTCACACCACAGACCCGGCGATGCTGGCAGTGCGAGCGGCCCCGTATTAGAACGACCATCGACTCAGAAACTCAGGCCAGTAGTTTCAGATAAGGAAGGGTATTTTGTAATTATGCCGGACAGTTTGTTCTCAGAAAAAGCATTAACAGCCATAGGAAAGAATTTTAGGACGGTAAAACTTAAGCCATCGGTAGTTAGGCAACGTGCTGTCGACCTTTTGTTAAGACATAATCTTGAGAGAATAGCTTGTAATGTCAAGAAGGCCAAATCACTTACTTTAGAATTGTTTTTTCAGCCAAAACACATAAGAACGAGGTTCCGTGCAAGGCACCTGGCAAGTCGCTGTATCTAGTTATTTGCAGAACTGCTTAACGTCTTTGAGTTTTCAGACCCTTTTCGTATGCGTAATTCTGAGGCGCTAGTTCAGTTCCTCTCAGAGGAGAACCCCGGCTGTTGTAAGGCCTTTAGTATGGATATTGAGGACCTGTATTATTCTTTGCCGCATGAGGACTTGTTAAAATGTGTTAATGAATGTATTAACGAACAAGAGCACCAGACGGTTTTCACCGAAAAATGTGGTGTTTCTACCGGGGCATTTCTAAATCCTTTCCATGTATTTAAAGTCGACGCTGGTAGGTTGGAAGGAAGGCGTTTATGTGCAGAAATCAGGGATATGTATTGGTTCTAAAGTTGCTCCGGTTCTTAGTGATTTATACCTTAGCAAGATAGACGATCTTTGGAAGGCGCCTTAGGTAATTCGGTTATTAAGGTTTTTCGTTATGTGGACGATTACTTGATTTTTTGTAGTGGTGAGGACTTTGAAAAGGTGGTAACTTCCGTGAGCGAAAAATTTGAATTAAATGGAGGAGGGCTGCGCTTTACTAAAGAGGTGCCTCAGAATAATGGAATACAATTTCTAGACATTTTCTTAACGTTCCAGAAGAACCACGTGTGTTGGCAGTATTCTCCTAGATCTTCGAAACCGCTGTTAAATTTTTCGTCAAAGCACTCGAAAGTTGTAAAAAACGGCAT
Organism: Rhipicephalus sanguineus; assembly: GCF_013339695.2. Classification (NCBI taxonomy): domain Eukaryota; kingdom Metazoa; phylum Arthropoda; class Arachnida; order Ixodida; family Ixodidae; genus Rhipicephalus; species Rhipicephalus sanguineus. Next base: position 354,738 of record NW_023615517.1, on the reverse strand, counting down.
CGCCATGTCTTGCCTTAAGTCAGCCCTCACCAAGTCGTGTGAGCACAAAATGAGTGATAGCTTTAACGCACAGGTTACACGTGTTTTAGATGTAGGGTATCCTCGTGATGCAGTGGCCACGGTCGCTGAACGTTTAAAGAAGTCTATTGTGTTAAGTCCGAGCATGGTTGCAGAAAGCGATAGGAAGAAAGTGGTAGGTATACCGTACATTCATCGCGTATCTGACAGGCCAAAGAAAGTAGGAAACAATACGGCGTTAATGTTGTTTTCACGGCTGCCAATAAGCTAGGTAAGATTTGTGCCGCTGTGCAGAGGAAGAATGAGGGAGTAAAAGACAAGAAGCGGACCGATATTTGTTTCATAAAACACACCAAAAAATTCACTGATTGCCGTACGAGTGTGGTGTATAAGATCCCTTTCAGCTGCGGCCGCTTCTACGTAGGACAGACGGGCAGATGCAACAACCAGAGATTGTTGGAACATAAGAGATCGCTAACAGGAGGCTCACCTTCTAATCTATCTTTACATTGTCGAGATTGTAAATGCACGCCAAAATTTGATGAATGCGCAGTATTGTACCGGCATAGAAATGAAGAAACGCGCCTGATGATGAAGCTTGGCATATCGAGAATAGTGGTAGTGCATGCGTGAGCCAACCGTCGATTAACTTGCATAAAACATGAAATCAATGCCTTAACAGTTTTCTTCCACGTAGACCGCCCGCGTGCCGGAGATGGTTCGCCGTTGCATGGGCATGCGTAGATAAGTTTTCGTGCCTTCTTTCTTTTCAGCCGTTGTGCTTCTCTTCATTTGTAGTCGGCGTTTGTGGTGTCCTGACTTCTTTATTGTGTCCGTTTGCACGCCCTGTCTTTTAGAACAACCACGCGATGGGTATTAACCGTGTCGATGAACCGCTGCTGATGTCTGTGCAGGCATTTCGAAGGTCCGAATGGCATTCAAAAATCGTAGAGAGGCCAAATGGGGTGGTAATCGCTGTCTTAGGAATATCTTCTTCTCCTACTGGAATTTGGTGAAAGGCTCGGACTAAGTCAATTTTGGAGAATACTGTTGTTCCATGTAGAGCTGATGTGAAATCCTGAATGTTAGGTAGGGGATACCGGTCCGGAACGGTTTTTGCGTTCAGGGAACGGTAGTCTCCACAAGGTCTCCAGTCACCTGACTTTTTGGGTACGAGGTGGAGTGGAGACGCCCAGCTGCTAGATGATGGTCTTATTATTCCAAGTTCTATCATGTGTTCGAACTCAGCCCTGGCAACTTTGAGCTTATCAGGAGCAAGTCGTCGTGGGCGAGCGAAAACAGGTGGACCAGTGGTGATGTGTGGCGGACATCATGTTGCACGGGTTTTGTCCAGTCAGGTGGTTGCGTGATTTTGGGAACTCTCGAAGAAGCTCAGAGAAACGGTCATTGGCCACTGTTGTAGTTGGGGCGATTGTGCATGAGTCATGGGAAACGACACCATGAACAGAGAGAAGTGTAGTAGTGTCTAGCAGTCGATGCCGTTTCACGTCGACCAGCAGTCCATGGTGGTTTAAGAAGTCAGCGCCAATGAGGGCACGGCGTACGTCAGCGACGAGAAAAACCCAACGAACACGCGGCGCAAGCCGAGGTTTAGAGTGAGCGACCGCGATTTGTACACGGGGACCTTGCTACCGTTGACAGCTTGAAGGTAGGAGATCGGGGGTGTCGTTCGGTCGGATTTTTGAGCCGGAATGATGCTGACCTCTGCACCAGTGTCCACCAGGTACTGCTGGCCTGTGATTCTGCACATGACGTGTAGTAGGCGACTTTCTGGTTGGCCTTGACCCGTCGTCGCCGTTAATGGTCGGCCTGCTTGTTTTCCTGCCACGAGCAAGGTTGGAGACAGTGACGCGCGTCCTTCCCAAAACGACGGTGGTAAAAACACATACTTGGTGGTGTGGGAGACCGGGAGCGTTGTTCTCGTCCATACCGCGGGGTGCTTGGGCTGCGGTCTCTTCGGTGACGTGGTGGGGTGTAATGACGCTCCGCAGCACAAACCAGTTCTTCCAAGCGATGGCAAAGTGCGTCGATAGGAGAAGCAGGGGCAGATGGTATCTGTGGAACGACACTCACGTTGTTGGATGATGGCGTGACGTTGCACACATATGGCGTCGCTACCTCCAGGACTTTATCTGCCAGGCTGGCCAAACTGTTGAGGTCCAACGTGGATGCAGTGGCGAGGACCATTTGCACATTGGCCGGAAGGCGCTGCAGAAAGAGTTCGCGCAGCAAGTTGTCATCTGTGGGGGTTGTGCTGCTGCTCATCAGTGTACGCATATGACGAAGAAGCTGGCTTGGCCGGCGGTCGCCCAATTCCTCCGCGGAGAGCAGTTGTTGGATGCGAGAACGCTGTGATACCGTCGTTCGCTCCAACAGAGCAGCCTTGAGAGTGCTGTATGGTTGGCGGAGGGCGGTCCTGAAAGCAGGTCACATACCTCTTCGGCAGCGGCAGGTGACAGTGCCGAAACAACGAGATGGTACTTGCGTTGTTCGGTGCGCACGCCAGAAAGCACGAATTGTGACTCTGCTTGCAGGAACCAGATCGAAGGGTTGCGGTCCCAGTAAGGTGGGAGTCGGAAGGAGACCGCAGAGACGTCATGATCGGTCGTGCCAGTAGCTTCCGTGTTGGGGTGTGTCTCGTTGCGTTGCACGGCTCTACAATACTTCGGCAGTGCCGCGAATCACGTCCGGGTCACCACTTTGTAGAGCCGGGTTGTACGAGACGGACACGTCTTTTCAGTAACAACGTCTAGTTTATTCTGCCCAACAAGAGCGAGGAAAGTAGAGCAAGTGCGCACACTGCACCGGAAGTGGCGAGAGTGAAAGAGAGAAGAATGTTCGTAACGAGAGAAAGAAAAGGGAGCTCGCGGTCCGGCACCGAACCGAGGCGCCCCGCAGAGTTTTTACGACCGCGGGGGTGTGCGACGGTGGACGCGTCGCTACAGCATTTTTAGTTGCGAAGCATCTTATGGCAGAGCTCAAACGGTGTGCGGCGTGACCACCCTTACTGCGCATGCACAAATCCTCTGCACACACTCATCTCCACAGACCTTCTCCCCACTCTCCCTTTCCCCTCTCCACGTCCCTCTCTCCTCCCCCTCCATTCCCCTCTGAAACGCGGGCTCGACAGGCTAAAACGCTGCTTGGCATCGCCTCATGGCCCCCTTTAGCGGGAGATGGTGTAATTTTTAAAGTGCAGAGCGCTTTAGAGGCCAGGGCTGTCGTCGTCTCATGTCACTTGCGTCACGTATAGGCGAAGCCATGTATAGCACAGCCATGTATATATAGCATAGCCATGTGTGAGTGAGAAAACGAAGTGAGGTTGAGTGAGGTTTTCATGTTACCACCTGTCACTTATGTTCGTCATACAGTCACATCAGGCAATACCAATTTTGGTGTATGACAAGCTAGCGAAACGGCCGCGAATGCACCATGAGCGTGACATATAAATCATGACATACATGACATGCATATCATGGTTTTCATGTTACCACCTGTCATTCATGTTCGTCATACAGGTGCGTCGCGCAATACCAATTTTGGTGTATATCAGTCTAGCGAAACGGCCGCGAGTGCACCATGAGCGTGGCATATAAATCATGTCGGACATGACTTGCATGTCATGATTTTCATGTTACCACCTCTCATTTACGTTCGTCATGCAGTTGCGTCGAGTAATACCAGTTTTGGTGTATATCAGTCTAGTGAAACGGCCACGAGTGCGCCATGAGCATGGCATGTAAATCATGCCATGCATGTCATGACTTTCACGTCACCGCCTCTCATTTACGTTCGTCATGCAGTCGCGTCGCGCAATACCAGTTTTGGTGCATATCAATCTAGCGAAACGGCCACGAGTGCGCCATGAGCAAGACATGTCAATCATGTCGTACATGTCATGCGTGTAATTATTTTCATGTTACCACCTCTCATTTACGTTCGTCATACAGTCGCGTCACGCAATACCAATTTTGGTTATATCAAGCTAGCGAAGCGGCCGCGAATGCATCGTGAGCATGGCATGTAAATCATGACATACATGTCATGATTTCATGATACCAACTGTTATTCATGTTCTTCAGACAGTCACATCGCGCAATGCCAATTTGGTGTATATCAATCTAGCAAAACGACCGCGAGCGCACCATGAGCGTGGATGTAAATCATGTCGCACATGACTTGCATATCATAATTTTCATGTTGCCACCTCTCATTTACGTTCGTCGTACAGTCGTGTCGCGCAATACCAATTTTGGTGTATATCAGTCTAGCGAAACGGCCACGAGTGCGCCATGAGCATGGCACGTAAATCATGATATACACGACAAGTATGTCATGGTTTTCACGTTACCACCTGTTATTCATGTCCCTTATACAGTCACATCGCACAACACCAAGTTTGGTGTATATCAATTTAGCGAAACGGCCGCGAGTGCTCCATGAGCGTGGCATGTAAACCATGTCGTACATGGCATGCATGTCATGATTTTCATGTTACGACGTGTCAGTTATATTTGTCATACAGAAATGTCTCCTCATACCAGTTTTCGTATATTCCATTCATTTAAACGGCCGCGAGCGCCCCGAGACCATGTCACGTAAATCATGCTGCACATGACATGCGGGTCATGATTTGCATGTTAGGACCTGTCATTATGTTTGTCATGGACTCTTGTCACGCCATACTAATTTTGGTATATATGAAACTAACGGTACGGCCGCAAGAGCCCCAAGGCCGTGGAATGAAAATCATGCTGTTCATGACATGCATGTCATGATTTTCATGTTATGAGCTGTCATTTGTGTTCGTAATAAGGTCATGTTATGCCACACCAATTTTGGTACACATCCGAGTAACGAAACGGCCAGGGGAGCCCAAAGTCGTAGGCGGCTAGATAGATAGATAGATAGATAGATAGATAGATAGATAGATAGATAGATAGATAGATAGATAGATAGATAGATACGCTCAAAATCGCAGAAGTTCGCTAAGAAATGCTTCGCATTTAGAAAAAGTGCGGTTAGCGAATGACACTTCGCGATGAGTCTGTACTGGTGTGCTTTTTGTTCTTTTCCATCGCTATTTATGATCCTTCCGATAACGGACGTTTCGTGTGCATGTATGAGTGTGTTCTTGGTGCGTTTCAAAGCCGCTAGACTAGGCTCGCGTCATGAAGGAAGCAGAGTAACGTAGCGAGGGCAGAGCGGCGACGATCGTCACAGCCTGCGAGATGCAGCGCATCCTGAAGCGTCGCAGACGACAGGCCGACAAGGTCACCAAGGTACCGTAGGTAGAGAGTAGGATAAAGAAAGGGGATTAGTGAGAACTGAAAACGTGCGAAATGATTCTTATAAAAAGGGAGGAAGAAAACAGTACACACCTCAACGGCCCTGCGCAGGGATGAGGGTAGGGGCATGAAAGAGAGAGGTAGGAGGGAGAAGGGGAAAGAAAAGAGGATGGTCGCACTCTGCTCGCGTGTCCCTCAGCAGCAGAAACCCGCGGCGCGGGCCGCCCCCAAGGAGAGGAGTAGTCAAGCAGGTCGGCAGGGGAGAGAAGGATGCCGGCAGCATCACGTGACGGGCGCACGGGCGCGGGAGGCGTCAGCCAGCGCCTCAGGAATGTAAACACTCTGTCAGGAGACAGCTAAATACGGGCCTCAAAGGCGCGTAAACAGATCGGCGGCGCCGAAAAAATCCAGCAGAGCGTAGCACCGCTGCTGGAGTTTAGAGTGTTGCGCGCTGGGGAACAGAAGTTTGTCCAGGCACAAGTGTGGCGATCCCAGTCTGCTGTAGGCACCGAACAGACGACGGCGATGGTCATCGTATCAGGGGCACTGCAGCAAGATGTGGTCGATGATCTCGTCCGCTGGACACTGCACACACGTTGGGTTTCCGCTGCCCGAAAGCCGGAAGAGGTGTTCAGCGGTGCGGCTGCATCCGATGCGTAGACGGAGGAAGAACGCTCGCGCACGTCTGTTGAGGCCAGCCCCGGAAGCAGACGCGGAGGGTTCCCCGATGCCACCCGCGCATCCGGGTGCAGAGAGCGCAAGTGACGCGCAATGATGAGGCGAGCCACATCGCTGACACGCGCGAAGGAGGTGACAGGCGTGCGGGGATCGTGGCCCTCCTTGGCGAGGGCGTCGGCCGCCTCGTTGCCCTGTACGCCAGCGTGGGATGGCACCCACTGGAAGGCGAGATCGCAGCCGCTGTTCTGGATCACCGTGAACTTGCGAAAGAGGCGTTGCGCGATCAGGGCACCCGCTCCCTCGCGCAAGTGCAAGAAGCGCAGTGCGCGAGTCGACGTTTTGTGTGCATGTGAGAGTGTGTTCTTGTCGCGTTTCAATGCCGCTAGAGTAGGCTCGCGTCATGAAGGAAGCTGAGTAACGTAGCGAGGGCAGAGCGGCGACGATGTCACAGCCTGCGAGATGGAGCGCGTCCTGAAGCGTCGCACAGGGCAAGCGGACAAGGTCAACAAGGCACCGAAAGAGTAGGATAAAGAAGGGGGGAAGAGTGAGAATAGAAAACGCAAGGAGTGTGCACTCCGTAACTCAGTTCAAATCACCCGCTTCGCTCGAGCCAATCACATCAAGCCAAAGACGTGCGTGCGGGACCACACGCACAAAAAAAAAATTTCCGATAAAAAAGATTCTGCCACAACAAAATTGCTCCGTGCTTGTATACTTATAATGTTTGTTGATATTACGGGGGGTCATCGTTGCTGTCAGTTGAAAATAGGGATATAACGCAACTAAATTCAAATCACCCGCCGCCCGAGAGCCAATCACTTCAAACCAAAACCACGCGTGCGGGCCACGTTCAGCGCGAGAAAAAAAATGTACCGGCGTGGGGAATCGAAGGTGGTGCCGTGATAAGTTCGTTCCGCGCTTGCATATTTGCGGTGTTTATTGATCTTATGGTGCGAAATCATCGTTGTCAGTCGTCGACTGGAAGTGTATCGCGTGGGATGAAATGGGCGGCCAGAGGTGTGCCAAGGTTTTTGTTGGTGTTCTGTGGTGTGTCGTCGTAGCCTCAACGGGCTCGTCGCTTTGTCTGCGCGCTCAGCGCTGCGTGATCGGCCTGCTTTCCACGTTTCTTGATTACGCACGGTTATTGCGTGGTTCAATCGAGTGCATCTACTTAGACAGTCCACCGCCCAGTGCCTTGTCTGACGACGACGGCGACTGTAAAGCACAAGCGTGCGCCTTAGCGGATGCCAAGGTGAGTTCAACTCGCCAAATTGCGTAACTATGTGATCTTATTGTGTGACGATATTTATGCAGGTAAGGCAGCCCGGGTGGCGTGTTCACACAGCAGTGATGATTTACGAGAAAAGTTGTCTGATAGGCAAGTATGGATTCTGCTACAGGTAGTATCTGCTTTTCTGTGATGTTTTGTTATACACTTCTAGTAGTTGCTCTATTTGTGTGATTTAAGCCTGGTGCTGTGCGATGTCAGTGCGCGTTAAAGAAAACCAGATCCCCAAGATTTCTGGAGCCCCCGCTACGGCGTGTCTCATAATCATATCGTAGTTTTGGCACGTAAAACCCCAAATGTTAATATCGCGAGGTCATCGCTTGAAGCGATTGTTCAATCGCCTGCCGCCATAAAAATTCGCCTGCTTTTAAACGCACTGGTCGCCTCGTACATTTTCTGTAATAAAATGCAACGCTAATAGTGAACTAACGTGCAAATCAACTACAATGCAGTAGACGGGGACGCAGATAGACACAAAACGCTTGTCAAGCTCCTCAGAAGCGTATGTATCGCTGGTTGCGTCACCATCTACTGTGCTGCGCTCGATTAATCCATGACAAATAGCATAATTCTTCTATGGTGAGGATTTCAACCTGGCTGCGCAAGTTTTTTTTTAAATTTTTTTATTCATATACCCTAAAGGCCCATTCGGGCATTACATAGGGGGTTTTGAGACAGTTATATGAACAAACTTGCAAATAAGACCATTGGTAATATACACTGAAAACAGTAAACAATATAAAACATGCTACTATTAATACAGGTTGGGCCGCGTTGCACTTATTTCAGGGGTCAAACTCGCTTCAACTGCAGGGCCGCAGTCCGAAATTTTTTAGTCTCCCGCAAGGGCAGGGACAGTGAAAAACTGAGAGGGGAAAAGATGAGGATGGGCTGGGGTGTGAAAAAAATTGTCAACTAACGTTGCCATTTCGAAGACGGCTTTCCCATATACCGTATTGTTGACGATGGAACGCGTTATTTACAGAATGGCCCACGAACCCAACTTCCGAGCGGCACGCCTACCGCCGAACATCGGAGTGACCCGCCCGTGCCTGTGCGCAGCTGATGTGCCTACCACGCGTCAGCCTCTCATCATCTCACCGGTCTGCCCTTCATCTCTACCACCTGGAAAGACGGCGTGGCCGACGGAGGTGAGGTCGCTGGACGTACGGCTTTTCACAGAAGTATACCCTGCACCTGCACCACAATTGTGACGATTGAACGCGTTTATTTACAGAATGGAAAATGAATGCAGATGTACAGCTCGGAGCGAAAAACAGTTCACCGAGCCGCTCGCGAGCAAGTGCTGCCTCGTTCTCTTATCTACTTTCCGATAGCGTGTTTGACTATATTTGTCATTTCTAAAGGAGATTTGGTGTCAGGTTTGAGAAAATCGACACTGATACATAGACGGTTTTACAGAAGACACATGGGCGCGGCCACAAATGCTGTTAAATCAGTTTTTTTATTTTTATATAGCGACGTGAATTAACAAGGTCACGTAACATCGAATGCACCAAACAAACCGTTTTCATGCGCACGCGTTGTACTGTAGCACTGTTGTTTAGTTGTTCAAGATACAAAACAGCAAAGTTAACAGCCCAATACGTGGGCACCAAAAACCATCAGTAAAATAGTCTATAGAAGGACCGAAATCGATACGCCGATAGTGAAGTATCGAGTTCTTATTTCACCGTTATGTTTAAGTGTATGGTAACCACATGGGCTGCCTTATGAAAAAATGCTTAGATCAGTCTCGCCCGAGTCGCTCACGAGCGTATTTATTAAATAATGAAAGGAAATATCGGACAAGGACAGTGTCACAAATTAGCGCGTGATAAAGCGCGCGCGTGGCCGCTTTCAAACGGCTGCGCGATAGAACGGTGCGAGTCGTGCGCCCAAGAAGCGCGAACGACGAAAAAACAAGCATCAAAAGACGCCGGCGCGCCGCATCCTCCTCACCACTCGAGCCAGGCGGAGACAACGCGATCAAACGCCAGCAATGCCCGGAAACATCTGGAAGAGAAGGGTGACGCATCGCGATGACGCCGCCGCGATTCGAACCTACGAGAAAGCTCTCGCCCTTTCCCCAGGCTTAGCTGTACTACGCGCCGGACAACACTCCCGACGCTTCTAGAGACCGGGGGAGAAGGGATAAAAGCGTGCGACGACGAGCAGTCAAGGAGTAGTGCAGACAGGAGTGAGTCAGTCGGCCCGGTGATGGTGAAAGTATGCTAAGTGTGGCTCCGTTAGCCCAAGAAGACGTGTTTATGATGGTGTGCGGTCAGTCGATCGTCGATCTGGGAGAATCCGATGACGACACCGTGTGAGCCGTGACAAGTCACGACGACGGTTGAGCTACGGCGATCAACGCTGGAGCTGGCGTGAGTGTTTCCTTGAAGTGAGCATCGATTACCGTCCAAGTATTGTGGACTGGATACGCCATTGTTTATTCTGGACTTCAACTGTCCTTGAATAGTTGTAATGCATGCGATTGCATTTGTAGCGTGTGATGTTTGTTTAGCTCCCGTTGTGTAAACACCATCTATGTTTTAGTGTGAAGTTTTACTGGTACCAGCCGAGTGTGCATGTGTTTGTGTTATTGGTATTGCCTTAACTGAGAATATTTTGTTTTCGTTTGTGTTATCGACTCTCGGCACTGACTCGGTCTTTGGACCACAACCGGCGTTCGCTGGCGCACCAAAGGACCAACTCTAAATTGTCCGCGCTTCGTGGTGCTTTTCAGAGGGCCGTGACGCCAGCCCTTAGAATCTGCCCGGCGATTGCCAACCCGATTAACGGGATCAGTGACAATTATTCTGGCGTCCGCGACACAGGACCTTTTTGGTGCGCAGTGTGTCCAAAGTAGGAGAAAGAGCCTTGAGACGTTGATAATGCTTGCGAACGATTTTTCAGTGCTGCACCGCGTTCTCGCTAACCTGTGTGCATAGAGTGTTTTGGTATTCGAAGTTAGGCAGAGGTTTTGTGCACGCGGCTAGGCTATCGTTGACGGCATCATGGATCTCGAGAAATTAGTTGCCCTTGGTGAGTAGGGGTCTTTCTGGGGCCGAACTACGAAAGTGGGTTAGCCAAAAGGAAAAAGAAGAAAAGAAAGAGTTAAGGAAGAAAGAGAGATGAAGGAACAACAGCTGAAAGCAGAGCTTGAACGAGAGAGGTTGGCAGCTGAGAGGGTCAAGGAAGAGAAAGCAGCAGAGCTCGAAAGAGATAGGTTGGCAGTTGAGAGGGCGAGGAAGAAAGAGAACAACAATTGAAACTGGAGCTGGAGAGAGAGAGGCTAGCAGCTGAGAGGGAGAAAGAAGAAAGAGAGGCGCAAGAGAGACAGATGCAAGCTGAGATGGCTGAGAGAGAAAGGCAACGGCAGCACGAATTGGAACTCGAACGGCTCCGTTTGCAGCAGCGCGCAGAAACTCTCGTCCAGGCTAGAGTGGAGAGCAGTGAAGGGAAGACCATAGCTTCCGACTGAACCCAAGCAAACTGCTTGTGGCGTTTGATGAGAGAAAAGATGACCTGATGCATACCTGCACAGGTTTGAAACAATAGCTAGAAGCCAAATTGGCCGGAGCAGCAATGGGCAACAGCTTTGAGCACTGTTTGAGTGGCGAAGCGCTCAGTGTGTACGGTAGGATGACACCTACCGATGCAGCTAATTACACGAAAGTAAAAGCTTTGCTGAAGCGATTTCGATTCACCGTGGAAGTCTTCCGAGATCGGTTCCGTACGGGAAAGCCAGCTGATGGCGAGGCGGCAACGCAGTATGCCGCGCGGCTCAGCCATTATTTTGACAGGTGGAGCAAACTTTCAGAGCCGGCGCAGGAGTACGGTGAGCTAGAGAGCTTCTTATCAGAGAGCAATTTCTCACCAGTTGCACCCGAGCCTGTCGCTGTATATGAAAGAGAGAAGAGCTAAATCGCTCGAGGATATGCTTGAGTTGGCGATCAATTCTTGGAAGCGCAAGGTGGCACGAATCTGGCCAAAAAAAAAAAGGAGGTTCACGAGGATTGAAGAAATCATCACCTGAAGAAAACAAGCGTGCACCGGAGAGTGTTCCACGATGCTTTCTGTGTAACCGGGTGGCCCATCGCGCTAACAGTTGTCGGACCAACTTCTCACGCCCCAGTGTAATGAAATGCTTTAAATGTGGACAAACTGGGCACAAAACCGACGCACGTCGAAGCGATGCGAGTAAAGTCCACCAAGCAGCTTGTGCGTATGCCCCGCCAAACAAGGAAGCAAAAGGGACCAATGATGAATTGGCCGAGCTGAAAAGCGGGAAGAAGATGTATTTCATTGGTGCTGCGATGACACCACCACAAAGCAGCTTGTGCGTATGCCCCGCCAAACGAGGAAGCAAAATGGACCAATAATGAATTGGCCGAGCTGAAAGCTGCGATGACACCACCACCAAGCAGCTTGTGCGTATGCCCGCCAAACGAGGAAGCAAAAGGGACCAATGATGAATTGGCCGAGCTGAAAAGCGGAAGAAGAGATGTTTCATTGGTGCTGCGATGACAACAGACACGGTATTAAGAGATAGTGGGTGCACCACTGTTATCGTACGAAAAGCAATTGGTCCGAGAGAGCGAGTTCACAGGCAATACCCAACCGGTTTGCCTGCTTCATAGTTCGATCCGAATGCTTCATGAAGCTAATATTGAGGTTGAGACCCTTACTTCAGCGGGAGTGTTACTGCCCTGTGCATGGATAACCCCCTGTTCGACCTAATGGTGGGAAACATCGACGGAGCTCGGGCCATACGATCCTGAACGTTGGGAGAAGCCCCGAAGATGGAGGCCTCGTCAGTTCAGGAACCGCGACAGAAAGGAACCGTGCAGGAGAATCCCAGGAAAGAGGTCGCCCGAGCTCCAATTGATGCCGACGTGTCACGGAATGTCAATGAGGGAGCACCAACAGTCGCTGTACCGCCTGTGAAGACGCGCCGAGCAGTGACATTGCCACCAAGCGGCGACCACCACCCGTGAGTGGAATGATGACGAAGGTGGTCGTCCAAGCAAAACAGGATAGGGTGTTGGAATGGAATTTGTTTGAAATGGTTTGAGTTTTAAGTGTGTTGTATATTATACCCTGTGTCGAGTGTGTATGGCTAGTGAGCCGAAGTGCTCCTTGCGTTATTTTATGTGTACAATGCTATTGATATAATTGTATAAGCGTTGTAATTGAAGAGCTTTGTTTTGTGCGTTCTCATTGTTTATATGAAAGGTATGATGGCGTTTGTACTTATGTACTTGTGTTTATCTTTCATATGTAGTGACATTGAAATGCCTGTGAATTGTATTGATATTTCTATTGTGAATGTGACGCGCATTGTGTGTGGACTGAGTTATGGACTCTATATATGTGGGACATTTCTAGTTGTGTGTATGTGCGCGCTCATTTGTGTTGTTTGAATATTATGAGATAATATTCTTGAAGTGGGGGGCAGTGTCACAATTAGCGCGTATTAAAGCGCGCGCGAGGCCGCTTTCAAACGGCTGCGCGACAGAACGGCGCGAGTCGCGCGCCCAAGAAGCGCGAACGACGAAAAAACAAGCATGAAAAGACGCGGCGTGCCGCTCTCCTCACCCACTCGAGCCAGACGGAGACAACGCGATCAAACGCCCAGCAATGCCTGGAAACATCTGGAAGAGAAGGGTGACGCATCGCCGATGACGCCGCCGCGTATCGAACTACGAGAAAGCTCTCGCCCTTAGCTGTACTACGCGCCGGACAACGCTCCCGACGCTTCTAGAAACCGGGGGAGAAGGGATAAAAGCGTGCGACGACGAGCATTCAAGGAGTAGTGCAGACAGGAAGGAGTCAGTCAGCCCGGTGATGGTGAAGTTATGCTAAGTGTGGCTCCGTTAGCCCAAGAAGACGTGTTTATGATGGTGTGCGGTCAGCGATCGTCGATCTGGGAGAATTCGATGACGACACCGTGTGAGCCGTGACAAGTCACGACGACGGTTGAGCTACGACGATCAACGCTGGAGCTGGCGTGAGTGTTTCCTTGAAGAGAAGCATTCTATTACCGTCCAAGTATTGTGGACTGGATACGCCATGTTTATTCTGGACTTCAACTGTCCTTGAATAGTTGTAATGCAGGCGATGCATTTGTAGCGTGTGATTTGTTTGTTTAGCTCCCGTTGTATAAACACCATCTGAGTTTTAGTGTGAAGTTGTATCTGGTACCAGCCGAGTGTGCATGTGTTTGTGTTATTTGTATTGCCTTAACTGAATATATTTCGTTTTCGTTTGTGTTATCGACTCTCGGCTCTGACTCGGTCTTTGGACCACAACCGGCCTTCGCTGGCGCACCAAAGGACCAACTCTAAATGTCCGCGCTTTCGTGGTGCGTTTTCGGAGGGCCGTGACGCCAGCCATTATAATCCGCCCGGCGATTGCCAACCCGATTAACGGGATCAGTGACAGAGCTATATGCAGGTTGGGCCGCTGGCTAGAGATATACGGGCCATATGTTTGAGAACATTTAGTTCTGCTGAGAACTTACAAGAAGGCAATGCATTTGACTGAATCATATGTGCTCGTAGTAACAGTAAGTGTGCATATAACTGCAAGCTAATTGGAAGTAGTACAGCATGTCTATATAAAATTATAATGACAGACGTGTGTCTCAGTTCAACTAAGCTTATTAAGGTAGCGTATGCTCTGCTTGTTGCTGTGTTTGCCTGGGAAGATACGCGTCAATTTAGTCCTGCCATTACATATATTTGTTTGATGAACCAAACATTTCTCTCTAATACCAATTCTTTTAATAGTGGAGTAGCACCATTGCAAAAACTTGTTATTCAAGCTGCTTGGGATATGATGGTGTATCAAGAACATTACTTGATTTTGTGGTACCGTAGTTTTCGCTTTCCTTTCTACTTCGCTAAAGAAGCATGAAGCCAGAAGCGGGGTCTTATTTGCAGTATTCACAACCATGGTGTGTCAATCAGGGAAAGGGATGACAGTGCTGCTTTAGTTTATGCTGTTATTAATTGAAGAATGTCATTTGTGATATGTTTACATCTTTTCTGATCACAGAATTCTGGACAGTGTGGTTATACTGATTTTGTGGCGTGCCAAGCACTACGAAATTGAACAGACAAACAGGGAACTGGATCAAGGGCTACTTTTTTGTAGACACAACCTACTAATGCAAACAGACAATGAAGCCAAGGAAGGCATAGGGGAGAATTTTAGTTTTTAACTGTAGTGTGATAATTTTTACATAATTGAAAGGAATTAAAATCAGCAAAAGAGACACTTGCTCCTGCCAGGGCCTGAATCTGTAACCTTTGGATAGTGCGTCTGGTGGCCCAATGGAGCTGCAACAGTGGTCATTGTCCCATCCCACTGAGCACCTCAGTGTGTAATCCCAACAGACATGCTAGTGCTGGCCATCCTGGCGTGTTGTAGAACTCTTTACGAGCTGGCAGCTGGCCAATGAACCCTTGCATGCTACCTGAAGCCATCAAGTCACCGGGACGAGACCCTATAGCTATGATAGCGCAAAAGAAACGTAGTGAATTAAGGCTCATTGAATTGAACAGACACTTGTAGGGCACAGCACGAGCCCTGCATATGAATTGACTTTAGTGCAACTAGTTTTTTTGAAGAGTTCAAAACTGGGCTTGTTGGCAAAACATACCCAAGATTTCAAACCATGCAAGAGCAGCAGAGAAGACAGAAAAGACAACACAGTGCTCAGTCTTTGCTGTAACCTCTGGTGTTCTTACACTTCTACTAAGTCTTCAGCTATCTGAAATCTTCACATTCATGATGTCGTACAATAAGGGTGGCTCGTTACCATACATTGTGTACACTGATCTATTTAATATTGTAATGAGAGTGCTGATGGAGTTTTCTGTGCAAGTGCTTATCGGCAAAACTGTATTCTTCATACTTTTTAGTACGCCAATGTGGGAAAGCTTGACATGTAACGCATAATTAAAATTGTCTGCAAAATCCATTATTCCACTAATATGCTCTTAATGCATCCTAAGCTCATCATTCATGGACAGTTTGGTGTATCAACAGATACCTGTGTTAAGCCATCATTGTTTTATATGTACTACTTGTGTACTGTAAGGCCTCTATTGTGTGCAGGTTATGGAATGTTTGTGGCATCTGTAATGCATGTACCCAGCATAGACGACTGACTGTTCAAGGAACTGAAGCAGCGGACAGCTTGCTGTGAAAGATGGGAGCATTCTTCCTCTGGTCTGGACAAGCCATATAGGTGGTAGGTATTGGTTGGTTTCGTTCTCTACAAATGGGCAGTTCGAGAAGAGTGCTTGGGCTTGTTGGTACGTAATGTGAGTAAATAGCGCACACTAGAGTAAGCAGCATGAAGCAAGCACTATCAACAGATGAATATTTCAAATAGCAGAGAAAGACTTGTGTACAGAAATGTGTGAGGGAGTGTACAGCGGCATGACTGCAAACGATCTGAAATCGGCAAAAGGATTGGTAGTTGCTTTACGGGCAAGCTAACAAAAGCTGCTAAAACACCGTGTGCCTAACTTCTCAATCATTTTGATCTATTATCTCACGGACTGCGTTTTCTTACTGTTCACAATCACGTCAACTTCATCAAATTCAGGCTGCTATTCACAGGTGCTACAGTTGCATAGCTAGGTGACCGTTTTTGTGTTTTGTACATTGCAACGGCGTTCTCTCAAACGATCGTTAAGGCATTCTAGCGGCCTGGCTAATGTAGAACTTTCCAATGCACTAGGGGGGATCCGATACGCAGATGATCAATGCATCTAACAAGTACATTTATGTTTCTTTGAGCAGGCGCTAGTAGCTATTCCTAGGAACACTACTTGCAAGGCTGAAAGGGTTTGAGAGGCAAAACAAAACAGATACATATAACGCGACCAGCCAATCTTCATGAGATATGCATAAATCTTTGCATGTAAAGCGCTACACAAACAATGCACTAGACGGTGCGGGCAGAAATTCGTGAAGTAAAATATCGCAACTGCTACCTGTTGATTACTCGGATAACCAGCTTCCAGTAAGGACCTGTTCTTTAGCGCAAAAAACACGAAAGTGATGCCCTCTGCGTGTTATTATATCTGAGGAAAGCGCATGGCAAAAATCTATTTCTAGCCTTGCTAGAAGCTAAATCTGCTGCGTTGTAATGATCCTTTCAAGTGAGATATCTACCTTATAGATAATTTCAGAGAGCACCGTGGCAATCAAGAAAAGCACAAAGACGGTCTTTGTGTGTCGTGCGATCCCTGGTGACATGCTGAGACACCAGTGCTGTTGTGCTCTCTATTCATGCTACTGGGGGGGGGAGCTGGGTCTCTGCCATGCCTCTTTGCAACCACCAATCCGGCGTGGCCGTGCCGGTCATGTGACCCGTGCCTTGCGACCAATAACCTTTCTTCTCGCTCCTTAAAACCCTGCATAAACGGGGGGAGCAGTCTTCCGTCATTCTCGCCGAAGCTTGGTCTCTGCGTCGTCACTCCGCGCGCCCTCCCGTCGTTCGGCCTCTCCGTCGGCCCGCCGCGGGTTACGCCGCGCTCCTGTCCTACACAACACATGGCGACGAGCTACTGAACCGGGTTCAACAGGCGACGCCAGGAAGAGCACGGCGTAAATGACACTCACCTCGAGTCGCATTTCTCCTGCACGTCGGTGCTTTGTCCTTCCTGGTTGCTACATTGGCGTCGACCTGACTTTTCTTTGTTCCCGCTCCGGCTCCCTCTACGACGCCAATTTCTTGCTTGAGCCTTCTGCCTGCCTCCTGCACATGGCGGCCCTTTTTGCCAACCTTCCTCCATTCCTCGACGTGCCCGGCACGCCTCCTATTCCGTGGCATAAATGGAAAAAAATTTTCCAAGTACACCTGAAGGCGGCCGCGGAAGCGGCTGGGAGGACGAAAGACGCGCGTCAGCACTTATCAGCGTGCTCGGTATCCAGGGCCAGCGCAAATACTTCGCGGCGCAGGAGCAGCTCGAAGCACAAGGCGGCCCAAATGCTACGCACACGGCCAGTACACCGACGGCGGCGGACTCGGGCACGGTGTCGACAGATGCGGCGACGACGGAGTACGACACGTTGCTACATTCCTGGACGGGCTTTTCGCCGAGTCAACGAACGTGCTAGCCGAGCGGACCTTTTCACGAGCCGCAAACAACTGCCCGGCGAAACGTTTCTCGACTTCGTCACCGCGCTGAAAGAAAAGGCCCTGTCATGCAAGTTCGGCGCCACCTACGACGACAGAGTACGGGACCAAGCAATTCACGGGGTCGCCACGCACATGTACGGGCCAACACTACTGTCGTACGGGGAAGCCCTTACGCTGTAGAAAGCCGAAGAAGTGGGACGCGACTTGGAGGCGCTCAACGAAGCCAACGCGCATTCGGAGAGAATGAACGGCTACTCGGTTCGCACTCCGGTTACGGCGGCAGCATTCAGGGCGTCGCAGCGGCTCAAAATGGCGGGTCGGCTGCTTCGCTGGTCCCGCATGTCACTCAACATGGCGGCGGCTTCCCCCGGCGCGGGTGCCGGGTCCAAGATGGCTGGCTCCGCGGGCTCGACGGCGCTGGCACAATGCCGTGTTCGCTGCCAGCACGTACAACAGCTTGCGCCCAAGCCTCAAGTCGGCCCCTGTTTTCGTTGCGGCAAGTTAGGGCATTTGGCGACTTACAAAAATTGTCCGGCCAAAAAGAAAATTTGCCAATTTTGCCGTATCAAAGGGCATTTCGCGGCAGTCTGCCGTAAGCGACGAGTGTCGGTGCAGGAAGTTACCCCCGTTCAAGACCGTGCCTCCGGCACTGCCACATCTTATCCGTGCAAGCTGCCGACTAACCCAAGGGACTTGCGCATCCTGTTATCGGAGGACATAGCCACAGTCATTGCTGGTGGACACCGGAGCCACTGCATCGTTAATGACCAAGAAGGACTTCGACACGCTTTTCGCTTCGAAGCATCGCCTGCTGCAAACGTCAGTCCACATGCAGAATTTCTCCAAGCAGCGCATTCCAATTCTGGGCTGTTCCATACGGACTTGCAACACCGTGGGAAGCAGGCTCACGTCACATTTTACGTGACTACGTACGGGACTTCGCTACTAGGGCGGGACGCCATCCAGAAATGGGACTCCTGATCGACGGCGCAACGTTGACGTGTCGTCGCGCTTCACCCTTTCCTCGCAGCTTCCTGCAGGTGTGCCTCCGGGGTTCGAGCACCTGTTCGACGGGGAGCTGGGACTTGTCAGGGACTACGTCCACCGTGTGAAGAGGCGGCCGGACGTACCAGTGTCCGCCAAGCTGCGTCGCCTGCTTCTGGCGCTCCGGCAACAAGTCGCCAGCGAGCTGCGCCGGCTCCAGGACGACGACGTCATCGTCGACGGCCGCGGTCGACGGCCACATTCAAAAGCGCAGATCAGCAGCGCACAAAGTTTGTCGCCAGAGAGTGATGCGAATGGGTCTTCAGCATCGGCTCCCGGCAGCTGCAATCAGCCCAGTTCTGGAAGAGAATGGGGACAGGTCTTCGAAGTCGGCTCCCGACGGCCGCCACACGCAGAGACTTCCTGCAGGGCCTGGGTCACGCCGCCACAGCGGACGCGTAAGCCCCCAGCCACTTCAAGGACTACATCAGACTAAGAAGTCTTGTTAGTGTTTGCTGATGTATAACATACTTTTATATAAGGATGCAATTCTTCCCAGGGCGGGACGATGTTGCCTCGTGCGACCCCTGGTGACATGCTGAGACACCAGTGCTGTTGTGCTCTCTATTCATGCTACTGGGGGAGCTGGGTCTCTGCCATGCCTCTTTGCAACTACCAATCCGGCGTGGCCGTGCCGGTCATGACCCGTGCCTTGCGGACCAATAACCTTTCTTCTCGCTCCTTAAAACCGCCTGCAATAAACGCGGGAGAGCAGTCTTCCGTCAGTCTTCGCCGAAGCTTGGTCTCTGCGTCGTCACTCCGCGCGCTCTCCGTCGTCGGCCTCTCCGTCGCCCGCGCGGGTTACGCCGCGCTCCTGTCCTACACAACAGTCTTCTAGCTATGCAGTGCGACATGTGGATGTCAGCAGGAATCGATAAAGTTCATGTGATTTTCAAAAGTAAAAAGTTAGTCTGTGAGATTATTGAAGCCGAAATGACTCAGTGGTTAGGCACGATGTGTTTAGAACGCCTTATATTAGTTGCCCGAAAGGAACTGTTCCTTTGTACAGATTTCAGATGGCTTGCAGTCATGCTTGCGTGACACGCGCATTCAATTCACTTGTGATATTGTTCAAACACAATGTTGCAACTTGCCTGCAGCATAGTTTGCACTTCACAGCTCTTTGCAAACAGTCGTGCAGTTAGGCAGACTTCACCTGCTGTTCTGGGTCGCAGAGATGTGGCGGTTGGAATCAGCGTGATGTGACATGTACCCAAAAGAAATATCGTCTGAAGGACACACCATTTTAACCTGGCTCAAATAAAGAGCCAAGGCTTTTTATGCTCGTTACAGCCTCTAAAATGGAAATCTCAGACTTCCAGTCACATCCTTTGTGCTGCTTACAAGTTGCTCCTGGATCACTTGAACCATTCCTGTCGCTCTCTTGTCATCAATGACCCAGCTACTTTCTGATGAGCTGTAACACAGCAACGTTGTGATGTGCACTTCAATTTTTCTAAGGATATATGATAATAGCTGCAGTAAAGAGAAATGGGAAAAAGCATACCTGAAGCTGTCTTGCTAATGGCTGCAGCCGACTGCACATTCATGAGGAACAGGCACTCAAAGATGGGCAGAACAGTCTCAATAGAATCTGATTTCTTGTGTCACTTTCTGTCATTGAGATGCCTTTTTCGCTTGCTTTTTTATCATAGTTTTTCACACATTCCTGGTGAAGGGATGCTCAGAACGAAGAATGAAGTTAAAATGTTTTTTTCCCATCAGTCGTCCAACTAACTTCTCTTCAGCGTGCAGTTCTATTCTTATAAAGTACTTCAAAAACTTTTTTACTGAACTATACATAATGCAAGCTCCCTCCTTGTGTGAAGCACAGTGTTTAAAAGCAAAAGGGCATGTGAACTTCTGTGGACATTTGTTCTTGGTAGCTTGCATAATTGCAAGCTTCAGTAGTTGCCAAGTCTTAAATAAGTGCTGTTCATACATTTGACTGCAATATTTTGTTCATTAGCCAACTTTATCACTGCATGGTTCTATTCGTATTGTTGTGTTGTACAGAAACAGGGTGAAATGAAATATTTCCCTGTTCTCTAAACCTTTCAGACGCCACCAATGAAAAACTGCCTGTAAATGCATCAAATTGATACATCAATTCAAGGCACTCGATATTCTATGCAACAAAAATAATGTCATAATGCATTAATTTATGTGGTTATTGTAATTATAATTCAATTGTAATAATATCTATTATGTAAAGTCATTCATGCTACGTTTTACATTAATAGAATGAAAATCTTACGACAAAAATATAGTGCAAATTTCTTTTTGTGTATGTTCATTTGGAGTGAAGGAAAATTATACTTATGGCATGGCTCGCAGGAAGGAGCACTTCGAACGACTCGTGAAACAGTGTAGTGCCTTCAGCAAACGATAATGTACAACAGTACACTGCAAAATGAAGTGAAAATGAACACAAATTATTATGCAGCAGGTTCATTTGATTCAAAGCTCAACGTATCTTGTTCACGTATCTGATCACTGCTTCTTCTTGTCATTCCGCCCTGTGTGCGTTGTCTTGCTTTTCGCGCTGCTTACTTCCAAGTATCTTGCTTTCTATTAGCCCTAGTCGTTACCAATGGCAAAAATAAGTGGTGCGCACAATTGTGTACATCATCAGCCTGTCTACGCCCACTGCAGGGCAAAGGCCTCTCCCATGTTCCGCCAATCAACCCGGTCCTGTGCTTTCTGCTGCCACGTAATACCTGCAAACTTCTTAATCTCATCTACCCACCTAATTTTCTGTCTCCCCCTCACGCGTTTGCCATCTCTTGGAATCCAGTCAGTTACCCTTAATGACCACCGGTTATCCTGCCGACGTGCTACGTGCCCGGCCCATATCCATTTCTTCTTCTTGATTTCAACTATGATGTCATTAACCCCCGTTTGTTCCCAATAAAGAAGGGCGTACGGCAGGGAGACACGATCTCTCCAATGTTATTCACCGCGTGTTTACAGGAGGTTTTCAGGGCCCTAGATTGGGAAGAGCTAGGAATAAGAGTTAATGGAGAGTATCTCAGTAACCTACGATTCGCTGATGACATTGCATTGATGAGTAACGCGGGAGACGAATTGCAGCTCATGATTACTGAACTGGATACGGAAAGTAGAAGAGTAGGTCTGAAAATTAATATGCATGAAACTAAAGTAATGTGGAACAATCTTGGTAGAGAACAGCGCTTTGCAATAGGTGGCGAAACACTGGAAGTTGTAAAGGAGTACGTCTACTTAGGACAGGTAGTAACCGCGGAGCCGAACCATGAGAGTGAAATAACTAGAAGAAAAGGGTGGGTTGGGGCTCATTCGGCAAGCATTATCAAATTATGAATGGTAATCTACCACTATCCCTGAAGAGGAAGGTATATAACAGCTGCATCTTACCGGTACTTACCTACGGAGCAGAAACCTGGAGGCTTACAAAGAGGGTTCAACTTAAATTGAGGACGACGCAGCGAGCGATGGAAAGGAAAATGATAGGTTTAACCTTAAGAGACAGGAAGAGAGCAGAGTGGGTCAGGGAACAATTGTGTACATAGCGTGTCAAAGGGTTAAAGGTTAATTTTCTGGAGAGTCGTTTGCTTTGTAGGTGGCCAAGTAAAGCCTCACTTTAGTTGTAATTATGAACTACATTAATTGAAAGGCTAACATTAGTGATAAGATTCAGTGAAACATAAATACTCCATATCATCAGATCTTATTGCCAAGGGCCTCTATGCACTGTGTGATCTTTTGTGCATGTGCAAGATGTAGCAGTGTCAAGGGTGAATGCAAAAAATCATCTTCAGTTTTCTCTGCTCTAAGGTATCAATTTTATTTTGAAGGGCCTCACATAAGTAGTGCTTCAGATTGACCAATGATTTTGTGTGCTTTTTTAAGATGTCAGGGAAACCAGGGCTTGCATTGATTAAGCACCATTGTCTTCATTAGCATACTGCAAAAACATTATTCCTAGAAGCCTGAGTGTTACTGTGTAATGACTGCATTTAGGCCTTCATTTTGTATCATAGCTAGGGTTAGCATGGCACTGCATTTCTTGTTTTAGTTGGACATTTGTTCTGTGCTTTCCTTTTTGTTTTTTAGTCACATTTTAATGAGTCATTTGGTTTCAGAAGTACTTCAAAGGTAACACAGAATGTAAAGTGCATTCTGACTTTTGCCCGCATGGCAGTTAGATGTTTGTACATATGTGAACATCGTATATGTCTCTGCACAGGCATGAATGAACAGATTATGTTGTACATTAATGTACATGTAATTGTTTAGAGCAAGACAAGGGACATAGAAATATTATGTTCATGTAAGACAAAGGCATGAGATGGATAGATTCAATGCCTGGAAATGAGCAGTGTTCAGTACTGTGATATCAAGGGCATTCATTGAATAGTATTAAAATTGCGAGATTACTAAGAAAGAGAAAAATATCTCTCGTGACTGCATTTACTAATCCTGATGTGAAATAAACTTGGCTAACTTTGAATTTTCATGTTTATATGTTACCACACTGTGCATGCTGATGGCAGTGACGACAACTGCAAAGAGTAAATGTTGGAAAAGCTAGAGACATGAGAGCTAGGTTAAAGGTACACACAAGTGAACTGCAGTAAAGTAGAGAGGTGGGCAAGTTGGAACTGATGCATTTTGAAACTTTTCAGCGCGAACGGGACGGAGCACAAATAGAGGACACAAGACGAGCGCTGTCTAACAACTGAAGTTTATTGAAAGAAAATTCAAACACGTGACAACCAACAACGCATGCGCAAAAGTTACCTGTAGTCAAAGAACTCATTAGGCTTATGCAGTTCACAATCCAAAGGCAAACGGACGGCTCAGATATCCAATCATCTCCCGCATCTTTAATGAAGTACGCTTCCACGAGTTCACGTGCCCTTTTATCTCTATGTTGGGGCAAGCTGACAGTGTTGTCGAAGAATGGTTTACAACCACATGCCCTACAATGTGTCGAAAGGTGCGACGTCGGCCTTCCCCGTAAAGTGCTATTATGCTGGCGGAGTCTTTCATTGATATATTTACCCGACTGGCCTATATACACCTTGCCGCAGGAGAGGGGGATCCTATAGACCACACCAACAGCGCATGGCACGGGGGGTTGCGATGCTTCACCGTGCAACCCCATCCGAAGTTCCTCTAGCCTTGTTTTCAATCGCAGCACAAGCTTTACCAGTTTTTTGGTTTGACGAAAAAAGAACGTCGACGTCGATGTTCTTTTTTCGATGTCGATGCCCCGTGCCATGCGCTGTTGGTGTGGTCTATAGGATCCCCCTCTCCTGCGGCAAGGTGTATATAGGCCAGTCGGGTAAATGTATAATGAAAGACTCCACCAGCACAATAGCAGTTTACGGGTAACGCCGACGTCACACCTTTTGACACATTGTAGGGCATGTGGTTGCAAACCGTTCTTCGACAACACTGTCATCTTGCACAAACATAGAGATAAAAGGGCACGTGAACTCGTGGAAGCGTACTTCATTAAAGATGTGGGAGATGATTGCATATCTGAGCCGTCCATTTGCCTTTTGGATTGTGAACTGCATAAGCTTAATGAGTTCTTTGACTACAGGTAACTTTTGCGCATGCGTTGTTGGTTGTCACGTGTTTGAATTTTCTTTCAATAAACTTCAGTTGTTAGACAGCGCTCGTCTTGTGTCCTCTTCTTTGTGCTCCGTCCCGTTCGCGCTGAAAAGTTTTCAAAATGCACAAGTGAAATGTTGTATTTTAAATTTGCGTGGTGAATTCTCGGAGGTAATATTCATATTGTTTACTTTTACTTTATTCAAGAATTCTCGTGGGTCAACCAAAAAACATTGAAGCCACATGGCAATTGGCTCTGTATTAATCACAGCTTAAGAGGATTGAAAAGTTCCTTATAAATAAAACATCCTTGTGATGTTTCGAAAGCAGGAACAATGTGATAATGACTTCATAATTGTACTATGGAACAAACAGAATATCCAGACGACATATTTTTGTGCCTTCCAGATGTTCAATATCAACCTGATGAGAGGCAGCAAATGTGGAAATGGACGCAAGTCAAGGACAGCTGCAGACAGCAAGATTGAATCTCATACAGCGATTGCGCTGAATCACTGAAGATGTAAGTTAACTTTTTGCTGGTGTTACTTGCTGATGAGCTTGTAATCCCTGCTATAATTTGGTTGCGTGTGTAGGGCCTGATATTCAATAAGGGTGTGCTGATATATAGGTTAACTAGCCTGAAATGGTCAGTCTGAGGAGATCCATTATAAACATTTTTATTGAAGGAATGTTGAAGCACTTGTTTTACACAGAACAAGACAACCTTTATGATAAGTGAAAGCAATTTTCAGATATACTAACAATATTTGCAGAATTATGTTGTCAACTTTACATTCCTTATTCTTAATTCTTTTTCGCTTGCATGCTTCCTCGTATCTCTTTGTATAAACAAGGGGCACCAGTGCCACCCTGTCTATTGTTCATAATCTGAGGGGATGCTTTGCTTTTTGAAAAGGAACAAAAGAGCCCTATGTTAGCTAGAGGCTGTTCTACCAGCTGTAGGCGGTGGTCTGGTATGCGTTCGCCTCCTGGCCATGCCTGCTTATTTTGACCCCCAGTAGCCGACAGCTTGAGCGGATGTGCTTTCTCATGCAGCAAACTGTGCATTCTAGTCAGCTGTCACTGAGCGTCGGCCACACTCGCATACCCTTTTTCATGAATGACTCTGTGTATATCAGCAGACTGCAGGTTGTCATATTGACATCAGCAGAAAAGCACATACATGGTGCTATTTGCTGTGGCTATGTAACCCAATACACAAGACGGCAAACAGTATTAGCAAAGAAATTGCTTAAGTTGACCAAATCACTCTTCATTAATTTCTCTCATTGCTGCAACAGCATACTTTCCGCAGTGTGAGGCTGCCTCATTCTCGGTGCTAGGTGCTTTGCCACGTTTGCTGCATTACTAAGCATCCGAGCTCGGGGTCGCCAGGAACAGAAAAAAGCCGAGAGCGAGAACAAGCAGGAGGTGTAGTTTATTTTGTTAGCGGTCGTTTCGATCGAGTGCTCGGTTTGATACAAGTTACTCTGAATGAGACAAACTGTTGCTTGGAAGCAGGACAGAATGTCAACGTCAATGCCACAGAATGCAAAATGCTCCTGAGAGGTTGTGTAGCTAGCTTTGCTGCATACTGCAACAATGCAAGGAATAAGCAAGTGGAGAGCAAAGCTACGTACCCATTATGATAAACAGGAGCATTTGCGACCTCGATTACATTGTCAGGTGTTGAGTTTCTGGATCCCAACGAGCAGAGACGTGCGTTACTTGTGAACTCCAAATGGAAAGTGTTTAATATTGTGTAACATGTTAAGCTGTAAGAGAAAGTTGGGCAGCATCGATGTGCCTGCCTTTGAGCGAATGCCTTGGGCTGTTGATGCCCCTGTGAAGAAGAAGATGCGCCTCCATCCAGCAGCATCGCCAACGCTCGGCTCGCTCGGCTCGTGTTTCGGATCGCCGCTGTGCCTCTGGACGCTTCTTCTCGCTTGCTTGCCGCTGACGACCATTACGTCTTTCAACGACCAATAAACCTCTTCACATTTGGTGGAGGGTGCTGTTCATCCCCGTCGCTACACCCTGGAGCTGCGTAGCCGGACGCTACCGCCGATCATGACTGACCACGCAAACCCACCGGCGCCTTCGTCCCTGTCCGTCACCTGCACCGGGCTTCCTCGGCTCCGGGACCCAAAGGTCTTCAGCGGTGCAGATGAGACCGACGTGGAAGACTGGCTTGACCACTACGAACTGGTGAGCGCGCATAATAAGTGGGATGACCCCGACAAGCTAGGCTACGTCATATTTTATCTGACTGGCGTCGCCGAATTGTGGTACAACAACCACAAACAGAACATCCCCACATGGACCGTCTTCAAGACGTCCTGCTCTGAAGTATTCGGTCGACCAGCTGTCCGCAAGCAGCGCGCAGAGCAACGCTTGCGCGTCCGCTCACAGCAGACTGGAGAAAGCTTCACAAGCTATATTGAGGACGTCGTCGACCTTTGTCGACGTGTCAACGACACCATGCCCGAAGCTGACAGGATCAAACAAATCCTGAAGGGCATTGACGATGGCGCATTCCAAATGCTCTTGGCTAGGAATCCGGGCACAGTTTCAGAAGTCGTCAGCTTGTGTCAGAGCTACGACGAGTTGAAGAAGCAGCGCGCTCTGACTCGGCAGCCTCCACGGGGTGGCGAGTCGCTGTGCAGTCTCGACACCATGCCTGACCATTCGACGTTGCTTCAGCAGGTTCGAGACTTCGTCCGCGAGGAAGTTGCCCGCCAACTTTCCTTAATGCCTTTTACTCACGAGCCTACCACCCGTCTGCCCACCCCGCTCCGCACTGTTATTTCGGAGGAGGTTGCCCACGCTGTTCCCCTTGCGCGCCGCGAGCCGCCTCCATCCAGCCCTGTTCACTACGCGCGTGCATCGGAGCCTGTGGCCGCTCCTGTCGCCTATGCGCAAGCCGTGCAGCCTGTAGCCGCGCCCCTCACGTATGCTGACGTTCTGCGTAGGCTTCCGCAACCACCTTACACTACGCACTCGCAGCCCACGCAACCGCCTGTCTATCCTTCCACTTGGGCAGCACCGACAATCGCCAATCCATGGAGGACGCCTGATAATCGACCGATTTGCTACGCCTGCTACACTCCTGGACACGTCGCCCGCTATTGCCGCCGTCGCCCCCAAACTTTCGGCGACCGTGCCCGGTCGTCGCAAGCCGGAAGCCAGCCCTTCCTCCAATACGTTCCTGGCCCATCACCGCGCGATGCCCCTACTCACCGCCCTGACTTCCAGCCGCAGCGCTCACCATCTCCTCGGCGGCGATCGCCGTCCCCCATGCGTCGCCGGCCCGGACCCTCCGACCAGGAAAACTAAACGCCGCAGTTCAAGAGGCAAGAACTGCGCCATCTCCGAACTGTCCAAGCCCTCACTCCTCCCCAACTAACGTGGTCGCCATAACTGTTGAAGGTGTTCGTACTTTTGCCCTTGTGGACACCGGCGCCGCCGTTTCTGTCATAGCCGCTAATCTCTGCCGTGTATTACGAAAGGTAACGACGCCGCTTTCGGGACTGTCGCTCCACACCGCAAGCGCGCAGCAAGTGACGCCTCTCGCAGCCTGCACTGCAAGAGTGGTCATTGAAGGCAATCTGTACATCGTTGAGTTCATTGTCCTTTCTGCCTGTTCGCATGACGTCATCCTCGGGTGGGACTTCCTATCCCGCCATAATGCCGTCATCGACTGCGCACGCGCCGAAGTTGAGTTTTCCCCATTGTGTGACGCCCCATTACTTGACGCTCTTCATCAGCCGCCCAAGCTGCTCGTTCGTGAGGATACCGACATTCCGCCTGGCACTTTCGCACTGGTCCCTGTTTCCTGCAACGCCCACACCGACGCTACAGTCTTTTTCACGCCGTCCGATGTCTTCACGAGTCGTAGAGCTCTGCCGCTACCTTTCGCAACGATTGACATCGCCGCCGGCAGCAGCAATATATTCGTCTTGAATCCGCTCTCTGCACCTGTCACGCTGCTTGCAGGCGAATGTCTCGGCCGCGTGGAAGATCTCGACTCTTCGTCTTTGGTTGACGTCCCGGATGACTGCTGCGACCCACCAAATGCCCTGTCGGCACTCGGGGAGTCATCCAGTGATATATTTTCCAGTGCCATCGCCGATACCCTCACCCCTGCCGAACACGCTGACCTACTTGCTCTTCTGCACGAGTTCCGGAATTCTTTCGATGTGTCGCAACCTCAACTGGGCCGCACGTCGCAAGTACAACATTACGTCGACACCGGTTTACACCAGCCGCTGCGTCAAAGACCATACCGCGTCTCCGCTGAAGAGCGCCGCGTCATTAACAACCAAGTCGAAGACATGCTTCGTAGAGACGTTATTCGACCATCGCACAGTCCCTGGGCGTCTCCTGTCGTACTGGTGCGTAAGAAAGATGGATCTATCCGGTTTTGCGTGGACTACCGTCGTTTGAATAAGATAACCCGCAAGGACGTCTATCCTTTGCCGCGCATTGACGACGCCATTGACACCCTTCACGGAGCAGAATTCTTCTCGTCACTGGACTTGCGGTCTGGCTATTGGCAAGTTCCTATGGCTGAAGCCGATCGCCAGAAGACTGCGTTTATTACACCTGATGGCCTATACGAGTTTAACGTCATGCCCTTTGGACTTTGTAACGCGCCTGCTACGTTTGAACGACTTATGGATAATACACTACGTGGTCTAAAGTGGTCTATGTGCCTGTGTTACCTCGACGATGTCGTGGTTTTCTCCCATGATTTCCCTACACACCTCCGTCGCCTCAGGCACGTTTTGACTTGTCTGACCAACGCTGGCCTTCAGCTTAACCTCAAGAAATGCCGCTTCGCTGCCCGGGAGCTCGTCATCTTAGGCCACATCGTGTCCAAACAGGGCGTATTACCTGACCCTGCAAAACTTCGTGCAGTCGCGGAATTCCCTAAGCCCACGACCATGAAGGAACTTCGAAGTTTTGTAGGTCTATGCTCCTATTTCCGGCGCTTTGTTCGCAATTTTGCATCCATCATGTCACCGTTAACCCAGCTTCTTCGCGGCGACGTGAACCTCTCCTCCTGGTCCTCTGCATGTGACGTAGCCTTCGCTACACTGCGCCGCCTGCTCACTTCCCCACCTATTCTTCGTCACTTCGATCCGACGGCTCCTACCGAAGTACACACAGACGCCAGCGGGGTCGGGCTTGGCGCTGTCCTCGCTCAACGAAAGCCCGGCTATTCCGAATACGTCGTCGCCTACGCTAGTCGCACGCTGACGAAAGCCGAAACGAATTACAGCGTGACTGAAAAAGTGTTTGGCTCTGGTGTGGGCGCTTGGAAAGTTCCGGCCGTACTTATACGGCCGCCCGTTCGATCTAGTAACCGATCACCACGCGCTTTGCTGGCTCGCCACGTTGAAGGACCCTTCTGGCCGCCTAGCGCGATGGGCACTTCGCATCCAGGAGTACGACATTCGCGTCGTATACCGCTGCGGACGCAAACACTCTGACGCTGACGCCCTCTCCCGCTCACCTTTACCGCCAGATCCAGCGTGCGCAACCACATGCGTCCACCCCTTGTCATCTCTCGATCTCGACTCCATTGCCACCGAACAACGTCGTGACCCGTGGATCGCTTCTCTTCTTGATTATCTATGTGGAACATCCACCATTCCTGTATCTCGATCCCTCCGTCGTCAAGCTTCCCATTTCACCATCCGCGATCAACTGCTTCATCGCCGCAACTACGCTGCCGATGGCCGCCGATGGCTACTGGTCATTCCACGCAGCTTGCGATCACAAGTATGCGCCTCTCTTCACGACGATCCGCAATGTGGCCATGCCGGGGTGTTCAAGACATACGAGCGCCTTCGCCATCGCTATTACTGGCGCGGCATGTACAATTTTGTGCGGAAATTCGTGCAGTGCTGTCCTGACTGCCAACGACGCAAATCGACACCTTTACGTGCGACCGGCGCATTGCAGCCGCTTCCATGCCCTGCCAAGCCATTTGATCGCGTCGGCGTTGACCTCTACGGTCCCCTTCCAATGACCGCAGATGGCAACCGGTGGATTATCGTGGCTGTCGACCACCTGACACGCTACGCCGAAACTGCCGCTTTGCCTAGCGCTACCGCTCGGGATGTCGCCTCTTTCATTTTACGTCACTTTATCCTTCGACATGGCGCCCCTCGAGAGCTCCTTAGTGACAGAGGCCGCGCTTTTCTCTCCGAGGTCGTCGAAGCTCTGCTCTCGGAATGCCACGTCATTCATCGGACAACCACAGCATACCACCCGCAGACTAACGGGCTCACGGAACGGTTTAACCGCACCCTGGGTGATATGCTCTCGATGTACGTCGCATCTGACCATACAACTGGGACCGTGTTCTCCCTTATGTAACATTCGCATACAACACCGCGATACAAACAACTACCGGATTTTCGCCTTTCTTTCTCCTTTACGGACGCGAGCCTTCACATACTATTGACACCCTACTTCCCTACCGTCCTGATGCTTCCGAGTGTCCACCTGTCTCCGAAGCTGCTCGACAAGCCGAAGAGTGCCGCCAGCTCGCCCGCACGTTTACCTCGCAAGAGCAGCAGCGACAGAAAGAAAACCGCAGCACTTCACTTCCAGACCCTAGCTATGCCCCAGGGTCTCTCGTATGGCTCTCTGTCCCATACCAGACTCCGGGACTCTCCTCGAAGCTCGTTCCAAGGTACGAGGGCCCTTACACCATCTTGGAGAAAACCTCTCCAGTTAATTTTCTTATCGAGCCAGTTTCTCGATCGGATGACATGCGCCGGCGTGGACGTGACATCGTCCATGTTTCCCGCCTCAAGCCGTACCATGAGCCTCTACCTGAAACTTCTTAGGTCGCCAGGATGGCTCCTTTTTCAGCGGGGGCGATTGTGAAGAAGATGCGCCTCCATCCAGCATCGCCAACGCTCGGCTCGCTCGGCTCGTGTTTCGGATCGCCGCTGTGCCTCTGGACGCTTCTTCTCGCTTGCTTGCCGCTGACGACCATTACGTCTTTCAACGAACAATAAACCTCTTCACACCCCTATGACACTCACTCATTTTACATTTCGAGTTAACTTGTGAGAACACCACAGCCAAGGACAATTCGCAACACTGTCCACCTGAAACTGCTTGGCGTGATGTGAAGCGGTAACTGAAACTTTGTTTCACAAGCGCACCTTTGGAGTGGCTCATTGCGTTCATTTTTATTTGCTTATTTCATGTTGCATGTGTTTCGTTTTATGCAGAGAGGCCAAATGTCACGAAACGTGTTTTTACTCCTCTTTAGCTCTTTTAATTTGGCATTTTTTACAAGAACCGACACTCCTTCTCAGCCGGCCTCAGTTCAAATCTGTTCACGGCCATTGCACGTGTCCGACAGCTAGTGCGCAAAATCTGATTTTCACTTTTGCTTTGTTTTCTTGCTTTCAAGATCACCCTTTGCTTGAACAGTTACACATGTCTTATTTCAACATGGTAATCTAGCATTTCAGCTGAACTTAACGTCTCCCTCATGGCTTTAATGTCGTCTGCACTGAAGTTATTTGGATTTTTTACTGTGAACACTACATTTATTCAACCATGCAGGGGTTTAGTGTACACATGCCCTTTTCTTTTTTTGAGATTGGGCGGGCTGTGGATACACCAAAATTCAAAACCTGCTGCTGTGTGACTCGTTTGTTTTTGGAAAGTAGATGCAAAATTCAGTTTGGGCACAGATTGCCTTCTTTCATTTGGTTAAAGTGTCCTGATATATTTTGTTTCTTCTCTTTTCAGATAGCCAGAGTGCGAACAGTATACTCAGTACAGTTTGGCAGAATAAACCCCATCCTTATGCGTTCAGAGCAGCTGGATGTTCACTGTTTACTTGGCAAGAAGTAGTATGTATGCATGCTTCCTGCCACAGCTATGTGTTGTCCCTCACTTTGTGCGAAACACTGAATTCTGCATTTGCTGTGAAATATATGTGCCAAAACGTGCATTTTGTTGCTTTGCAGTTACCAATGCACACAAGTTGACCCCACACTGTACTTAAAAAGTTGTAATAATGGGTGTTCTGTGGTGAAGAAAGTGTGGTGCTTTACATGCAGCCACCGCAGTGATTTTTGACTGATGCCAGTGGCAGCTTCTATTTTGCTGCTTGACTAAAGTGTCAAGTTGTGCACTTTAGTGACATTAAAGCAACAAAGTTTGCTATTTGACACATTTCATATTCCTCATTAGTGCGAAATTTCCAAGTCATTACATGCAACATTTCGAGGAGACGTTACGTACATTTCCAGGACACATTACGTATGAAAATCCTAAGGTGACATCACGTACAACGTTTCTTCGAGACATAACGTACGACATTCCTAAGAAGACATTACGTAATGTTTCTAGGAGACGATACGTACAACATTCCTAAGAAGACATTACGTACAATGTTTGTAGGAGACAATGACAATACGTACAACATTCCTAAGAAAAATTACGTACAGTGTTTGTAGGAGACAATGAAATACGTACAACATTCCTAAGAAGAGTTTACGTACAGTGTTTGTAGGAGACAATGACAATACGTACAACATTCCTAAAGAGATTACGTACAGTGTTTGTAGGAGACAATGACAATACGTACAACATTCCTAAGAAGAGATTACGTACAGCGTTTGTAGGAGACAATGACAATACGTACAACATTCCTAAGAAGAGATTACGTACAGTGTTTGTAGGAGACAATGACAATACGTACAACATTCCTAAGAAGAGATTACGTACAGTGTTTGTAGGAGACAATGACAATACGTACAACATTCCTAAGAAGAGATTACGTACAGCGTTTGTAGGAGACAATGACAATACGTACAACATTCCTAGAAGAGATTACGTACAGTGTTTGTAGGAGACAATGACAATACGTACAACATTCCTAAGAAGAGATTACGTACAGTGTTTGTAGGAGACAATGACAATACGTAAACATTCCTAAGAAGAGATTACGTACAGTGTTTGTAGGAGACAATGACAATACGTACAACATTCCTAAGAAGAGATTACGTACAGCGTTTGTAGGAGACAATGACAATACGTACAACATTCCTAAGAAGGCATTACGTACAGTGTTTCTAGGAGACAATACGTACAACATTTCTAAGGAGACTCCGTTTACGGAAATCGCCCTATTTCAAATCGGAAAAGTGATCGGCAAATTTTTACCTTCAGCTTTTTACGTAAACAAGGGGCAAAATTTTTAACAGTGTATATTACTGGCCTAAACGGGCCGCTTGCGTCAAACGCTACGTGAAACGATGCCGCAAATGTCAGCGTCGTAAGTCACCACCCTTCAAGCCTACAGGCCTCCTACGACCCATCGACCCACCACGTGCGCTGTTTGATCAAGTTTGAATGGACCTCCTAGGACCATTTCCTTTGTCTTGCTCCGGAAACAAGTGGATCATTGTCGCAACTGACGGCCATCTCATGCATAAGGAGAAACATAAGTCGGCTCTGCTACAATGCGAAAACGTTATTTGGCAAAGCATACCAAAAAATCACAAGGGCCCGCTGTCAGGGGACATTGTGTGCCTCCAAAAAAAACGCGCTTTTTTTTCGAGGTGGGTTTCGCGGCTTCCTAAAATTAGCTTCGTGGAACCTCATTGGAGAACCACTACCCCAGCGCGTGAGAATATACACTCCGCCAACGAGGCCACACTGCACTTTATTGCATGCATCGCACTTTTTGCACGTATTGCGGTTAGCATGCGGTGTACTTGCCTTGCGTATTTTTGGAAACAATAATGGATTGCTTATTCCACCGAGATGCTCCCACTAGCCCCAACACGAGCTCTCTACAAAAAATAATGTTTTCCCTAAAGATGACTAACTTTCGCGTACGTATAGATATGTATTTGGCAATATTCACTTACTTTTTACACAAAAAACACTACGCCAAAAGAAATAATCCGTAAAGGCAGGCAGCTTAGTCTCAGCAAAACTGCATACCGCAGGATCCCGCTGATAGGCTTTTGAAGGGACCGTAAGAAATAAAAGATCTGGGATACAGAAAAAACGAAATATTTAGTGGCACAGAACATTGAATGCTTAGGCTTGAAAAAACCGTTCGGCATTGCCTGGTGCATTTCTAAGCAGTACGAAAACCGTCATAGTGCAAGCACGGCCGACATCTGGCAAACGATCTCTTTTGGCGATACCTTCGCGAGATTGTCACCGCATGCGTCGGCGTTTCCTCGTGATAATAAGCACTGTTTGCATAGTGTCGGACCAGCGTGGCTCGTTGCAGATGTTCGGTGGTCGAACGCCTCGCGAGGCTGAAAATCACAGAAAGCGATCGTCCAAGAAAACCCCTGCTCCAGCAACTCCTCAACTGAAAGAACAACATTTCTGTGCTTTTCCCTCTCTTTTCAGCGCTGGAAATGCCTCAAAATTTAGTATTACAACCAGCCCAGCTAACCATTTCAAGAAACATTAATCCGAGAGTCGCTTTATTAGTTGCATCGAGGCGCAAGAGCGTTTCTATTTTCGGGG
Source organism: Rhipicephalus sanguineus (assembly GCF_013339695.2). Classification (NCBI taxonomy): domain Eukaryota; kingdom Metazoa; phylum Arthropoda; class Arachnida; order Ixodida; family Ixodidae; genus Rhipicephalus; species Rhipicephalus sanguineus. The sequence continues at coordinate 320,093 of NW_023615517.1, read as the reverse complement.
CCCCCATACCAACCAGCCCAGCTTTCGGCATTGTTGCATGCAAGCAGCAATCTTTTAGTACGAAAGTAAAATATTGCTTACATTTCACTTTCTAAAGCCGAGAGTTGATTAATAATTAAGTGTACAGGGAGCTGCATTTAAAATAACTATCGCATTGCAGTTACTGAGTGGCACAGCACACTTATCTTAATCAAGATCAGTCGCACTGACAATGCGTGTGATGAAGGATGCAAAGTGCGTTACGCTTAGGGTGAACGGTTTAACAAGACGGAAGCTCAGGGGAAGATGGCGGCTTGAAGTGATGAAAGAATGCCACTTGAGCCAAAACGTTGATGAAACGTACGCTCCAGCGACATTCCCTGTTCAACTATTTTTCATCGCTACAGTTAAGCTCCATAAAAACACCATGTCTTGGAATTTTCATTTATGCTGACTGATAAAATATCCTCCTAAGAGGTTTATAGCAGAGGTGGTGGGAAGAACCAGCAGCGGTCAGCAGCGTTCGGCCAGGCGCAGCAACCACAAGCTCATGCCGATGGCGATGTCGCTGAGGCGCAGAGCAATACCGCTGAGGCCCCTCTCTTTACAATCGCGCTCCGCAGAAAAAGTCGCCATCTTGGCGACTTATGGTGAGGACACAACGATTGGTTCTAGTACGGCTTAATGCAAGAGACGTGGACAAGTTTGCGGCCACGATAGCGCAGATCTGTCGATGGTGTGATGGGCTCCACGAGGTAATTGACGGAGGACGTTTGCTCTACAACGCGGTATGGTCCGAGGTATTTGGCAACGAGTTTTGCGGAGCGGCCGGGTGCGGTAGCGGGTACCCGAAGCCATACCAAAGAGCCAGGGGAAAAAGTTGGTGCCGGACGGTCGCCAGGTTGACGGGATTGCTGCTGTCACTGGTCCTCGGTAGAAAAGGAGCGGGCAAGCTGGCGGCATTCGTCAGCATGTCGAGCAGCTTCGGACAGGGGGGTTCTTTCGGACACGTCAGGTTGATATTGTCGGCCGACCACAAAGACTGGGACACAACATTGCCTTTTGTCACGTTCGCGTATAACACGTCCCGGCACGAGACGGCTGGTTATTCGCCTTTCTTTCTCTTATTCGGACAAAATCCAGTGTTGCCTTTGGACACGATGATGCCGCCTTGCATGTACCCACCTACTGAGTACGCTCAAGAAGCTATTGCCCGCGCCGACCATGCACGTCAAGTTGCGCGCGTTCGGTTAACCGAATCGCAAGCGGGCCAACAATTTCGCTACGATCGCCGTCACAGAAACGTCCACTTTCTTCCTGGATCTCTTGTCCTCCTTTGGTCTCCAGCACGACGTGTTGCGCTTTCTGAAAAGCTCCTCTTCCCGTACACCGGACCTTACCGTGTATGCCGCCAAGTGACCGACGTGACGTATGAAATCGAGCCATTGTCTTCGTCCTCGTCGACTCAGCCCCTCACCGACCGCACCGACATTGTTCACGTTGTCCGTCTGAAGCCCTATCACCTACCGGAACCCACCGACGCGTGTGTATAGTGACCATCCTCGCAACCGTCTTTGCCTGGGCGCACCGAGTCGGTGCTTTCACCACCGGCGGGTAATGTTATGTGCCGCTTACCTAGGAGACGAAGGAGGAGGACGTGTTCGTTGCTGCTTTCGTCATCTTGGTTGTCACCCCTCTCTGTGATTGTGTCAATACTGTAAATACGGCCTTCTTCGGTCGTCTCCCCGTAACAATATAGAAGAATGGTGTCAATTGCGTTTGAAGGTTCTCGTCCGTATAGAATAAAGTACGGAGAAAATCCCTTAGTAGCTTTTGCCGCAGTGTTGTAAGCGTAAGTGACGAAAGGGAGAACTTGGTCCCAATTTGAATGATCAGAGGCGACGTACATTGATAGCATATCGCTAAGAGTACGGTTGAAGCGCTCTGTCATGCCGTTGTTTTGCGGATGGTACGCTGTACTTGTGCAGTGCACGATTCGGCATTCGTGAAATAGTGCCTGCAAAGCTTTGGCAAGGAAGGCACGGCCTCTATCGCTTAGGAGCTCGCGAGCGGCACCGTGACGCAGAACGAAATGTCGAAACAAAAATGTTGCAACGTCACAGGCTGGGGCAGTCGGCAGTGCGGCTGTTTCGGCATAACGTGTCAGATCTATCGCAATGATTATCCAGCGGTTATCTGCTAGAGTTGATGGCAGCGGTCCGTATATGTCAATGCCAACACGGTCAAAGGGTCGAATAGGGCAGGGAAGATGTGACGGATATACTTCTCCGGCAGGTAACTTTCGTCGTTGGTACTGAGCACAGGAGCGAATGAACTTCCGCACGTAGTTGAAGAGGCTTTCATTCGCGCACTGTGAGTCTGCGTGGAAAGCGTCGCATATAACAGCACGGAGATGGCGGGGTATGAGAGAAGCCACTTGCGACCGTCGGAAATGTGGTTGCGTCGATAAAGAAGGTCATCCCGAATGCAAGTTGGTAGCCTGGCGGCGGAGAGCACGAGACGGCGAAGAGGTGACGGGATCAGAAAAGATGCCGATGAGGGCACTGATCTAGGGATCCTTCTGTTGCTCCGCCGTCATGTTGCGTAGGGCGGGTGATGCAAGTGCAGGCTCAAGGGCAGATGGCAAGCACTGTCATCCGATACCGGTGAGGGAGAAAGGGCGTCAGCGTCCGTGTGCTTGCGACCGGATCTGTAAATAACGTGGATGTCGTACTTCTGAAGTTTGAAGGCCCATCGAGCAAGTCGTCCAGCGGGGTCCTTAAGATAGCCAACAAAGGGCGTGGTGGTCATTGACGACGTCAAATGCGTGACCATACAGGTAAGGGCGGAATTTTCCAAGGGCCCAAATAATGGCTAAACACTTTCTCAGAACCCAGTAGTTAGCCTCGGCTTTAGTCAGGGTTCGGCTCGCGTAGTCGACGACATATTCATGAAACCCTGTTTTTAGTTGCGCGAGCACAGCGCCAAGTCCGAAGCCGCTGGCATCATGTGAACCTCCGTCGGAGCGGCAGGATCGAAGTGGCGGAGCATGGGTGGCGAAGCTAGCAGACGGCGTAATTTGGTGAAGGCGTCGTCGCAGGCTGGTGACCAAGCGCAAAGGTCCTTGTCGCTACTAAGAAAGTCCGTCAGGGCGCACATATGGAGGCGAAATTTCGAATGAAGCGCCTGAAGTACGATGACAAGCCGACAAAACTTCGGAGCTCCTTTAGATTCTTCGGTTTCGGAAAATCGGCGACTACGCGAAGCTTGGCTGGGTCTGGAAGGATGCCGTCCCGCAATACGACGTGTCGAAGAATGGTGAGCTGGCGGGCGCCGAAACGACCCTTTTTATGTTGAGTTGAAGTCCTGCGTCAGTCAGGCATGTGAGAACGCGCTCGAGACGACTTAAATGGGTGCTGATATCGGCGGAAAAGACAGCTATGTCGTCGAGGTAGCATAAACATGTGTTCCACTTGAAGCCTCGCAAAATGGTGTCCATCATCCTCTCAAAAGTGGCTGGAGCATTACATAGGCCAAATGCATGACAGTAAATTCGTATAATCCGCCAGGTGTGAGAAATGCTGTTTTCGGTTGATCAGATGCTTCCATGGGAACTTGCCAGTATCCAGAACGTACATTCAGCGAAGAAAAGTATTCCGCTCCCTGCAGACAGTCGAGGGCGTCGTCGATTCGCGGTAACGAGTAAACGTCCTTCCAGGTGATCTTGTTTAAACGCCGGTAGTCGACACAGACGCGAATAGACCAATCCTTCTTCTTAACAAGGACGAGCGGTGACGCCCAAGGATTGTTGTAAGGTTGCACAATACCTCGCTGGAGCATGTCAGCAACATGATCATCAATACCACGGCGCTCCGACACCTAGACTCGATAGAGACGTTGCCGTAGATGCGCATGGCTTCCTGTGCCAATGGTGTGAGAAATGGTGGATGTGCGACCGAGACTAGAAGCATGGCTGTCAAAAGAAGCGCGGAACTTCTGCCGTAGGGTGATCACCTGGCTTCGTTCTGAAGAAGACGTTGCGGCATCGATGGAGCGATGGAAAGCGTCGAGGAGTGGCTGATCAACGGCAGGGTCAGAAGTGAGTGCGCTGAGGTCCGTAGAAAGTGAAGTAGGCGGAGCGTGAAAAATGTGCACGGCGGTGTCAATAGGCTGTACGCGACCGAGGCATTCACCATGGAACAAAGGTAAGGGCCACGCCAGTGTGTTTTGAACGAGCGTCTTCGTGACGCCACTGCGGAGAGTAAGGAGAGCAACGGGCAGTGGAGAACATTTGCGGTGAATGAAGAGGTCAGAGGGCGTAAAGAGAACATCGCCATCTGAAATAGCGGCGCAGGACACAGGTACAAGCACGGAAGAGCACGGAGGAACGGTTGTGTCGTCGGATACGGACAGTTTATAACAGGGAAGGGGGGTTTCGATAGCTGTCATGAGTAAAGGGGCACGGGGCGCGTGCCGGACAGCGCAATGCGTCGATGGTGTGCGGGGAATGGAAAAGTACCCGATGGTGTGCACCCCGCCACGTCGACGCAAGCCATTGGCCGGCGAAAGGCGCGTGCCACGCGACCCGAGCTGAGTGTGGGACCACAGAAGAAGAATTGGGCATTGTTCGGTGGAGTCGTCGAGGAGCAAGGTGGTGGAGGCCAGCGTCGCGTCCGCGACGGGAACAGCAGGGCTGAGTTCTGGAGGCAGCGTTGTGCATGCCCCGGGAGGGTGGCCGTCGACCTCGGGGTCTACCGAGCGAGGCGTCCTGGGCTTGCGGCAGCCTCAGCACGCAGTTCTCGTGGCACCTGCAGCACTACCACAGCTCGGCAAGACGACGGCGACCCACCGACAATCACCGGAGAGCCACGTCGACAGTTCGACCCGGTGGCACCAAGGGGAGGCCAGGAGTTAGGCCTAACTGGACGAGACAGATGTTCTCAACGAAGGGCCGGAGGACCGGCGACGAGGAAGACTAGCGACGCGGCGGATCGACGACGACGACCCCAAGACGTCGACAGCAGCGGCGACGACGAGGCCGGGCGCCGATCTTGGCACCGAATCGAGGCGACGGGCAACACGAACCGTAAGAACGTTCGATTCGCGTAGCGAGACTGAGGCGCCGTAGTGGCCAGACTTTGGAGTCCGGAGTAGTTAAGCACAGCTTGTAGGCTTTGCGATTTGTTAGTGATTGCGCGCTATAGGGACACCTTTTCTAATGTTACCTTTTGATGTAAATATTTTGGTGTGAGAATTTTGTTTGCCGTGTTGTGTGATAAAAATTTGTGTGCAGTGACGCCACGGTCTCCCGCCTCTCTGTCCCGATTCTATTCCGCGTTGCAAGCGCTCCCGAGATACGTGACAATAGCATCAACGTCTTGAAGTGCAGAAAGCTCGAGTTCGGCGCGACAGCAGTCAATGACGGCGTTATTATTCGCAAGGAATTAGTCCCAGCCTAATATTACGTCATGGGAACACGAGGGCCGCACAACAAATTCCACGATATACAGAAGTCCTTGGATGACGACTCGTGAGGTGCAGACTGCGAGAGGTGTTATGCTTTGTGCGTTCGCCGTTCGAAGCGACAGGTCGGATAATGGTGTCAGAATTTTTCGGAGTTCGCGGCACAGCTGGGCGGAAATTACGGATACAGCTGATCCTGTGTCGACAAGTGCCATGACGACGGTATCATGGACCGACGCTTCAATTACGTTGGCTGGAGAGGGGCGAGGACTTTTGCATGGCGACGTGGACGCAGCTCGTGCCTTGGGAACTGCGGCCATCAGTTTTCCTACTCGGTGGTTCCGGTAGGGCGACGCATCGGAGAAAGCGAGCGACGACGTGGAGATGGCGAGCATCGGGTAGGTGCGAATGAGGGAGCAGGGCGAAATGAAATGGACGGATTGCTGGAAGGCGCCGAGGAAAACGGAGGAGCGAAAGGCGGGACTCGTGGAATGTTCGGAGGAGACGCTGTGCGACGACGGCAGGGCTGGGCAAAGATGCTTTGAAATTGTATCGCGATACGATACAAGATACTCGGCAAGAGTATTGGAGATAGCAGATACAAGAGACGACCGGCAATAATTGTATCCGATACGATACTTGCCAATTGTATCTTAAGATACTTCGATACATTCGCAATTTTTATTATAGACCCCCATACGTAGTTAGCGAAAGGTTTGCTTGAAAATTTCTTTTATGCGACTAATTTTGTTTCATTTTAATGAAATGTCTCTTGGTATCTCAAATGTTTTGTCCTTCTTGCTCAAAGTGCATTAGCTTATTTGCGACACAACTTATTCGGGTTTTTTTGGCTGCTTAACAGGACAGCTCTTCACTGACAGCGGCTCTTGCTTGTCATTTTTGTAATATATGGGAGTCGCTGCTCAGGTTGCCGACCAGCTAGCGGGTCGACGTCTAATCACAAAAACTTCAGTAAGAAGCCTTGGCACGATGGCGCAAATACCGGTGTAGAGTTTTGCCTTGTCTGTGAAAGACCGTTTACGCAATAACGAATCACTTATGAACAGCAGAAACAATGCTGCTAGCGACATCTTTCGTGACGCATTGTGTATACGTAGAGCTCATAAAACTGCAGTGACTTTTCATATTCTACTTATCTGCTGGCGTAAAGTGTTCGTTATCAATATGCTCACTAACGTGCAATCTTTTAACAATTTTCTTCAACGAGAGCACATCTGCACCCCAGAAATGCCTAATACCTATTGTATTGTCACATGGTGGTGACGATCAAAAGGGCGGCAGTCACTCTGGTAGAGACGAAACTGCTCACTGGGCAAGCTTCTGCCCAGAAAAGTAAGTAACTCAAAGTACAAGCAAAGCACGCTGTACACTGATAGCGGCAATATGCTTCCAAAGCAACATCGAGCGGCGCCACTGCTTTTATCGCCACTGGGGGCATCCACGGCCACAGCACTGTCGCCCCCGCTTCCGCGCACGCGCAGAGCTCTCGGATTGCATCTGTGGTGCGTCACAATGTAACTATGGCTGACTAGCAGTGCTCTGGGCCGAATGAGGAGCGCATGCGCGCACGTGTCCTTTCCGGCGCCGCTGGCAAATCCGGCGACAAACCGCCTTTGCGGGCAGCGTCTGCCCCCATTAACGCATACTCAGCCGCGCGAGCGTCGCGCCCAAACTTGAGCTTGGGCTCCCTATAAAAGTCATCGGCCTTCGGTATTCTGATCATGCGGCGGAACGACGCCATGCTCTTTTATAATCAGCGATCGAACCTTCCAGCGTTACCGGTGCCGCGTAGGCTCCCGAATTAACTAGAGTGCTCGCGTCCTGCGCATAATTTTAATAATCATTGTTAGTGGTTTTTGCATCACACAACCCACGATATGATTATGAGACGCCGTAGTGGAGGACTCCGGAATATCGACCACCGGGGTTCTTAACGTGCACCTAAATCTAAGTACGCCGGCTTCTAGCATTAGCCTCCATCGAAATATGGGCGCCGCGGCTGGGATTCGCGCGTAATCTGAACTGAACAATCTGAAACAATGGCGAAGATTTCGGAACATCGCGCGCGGCTTCAGCGAGCGCTGCTAATATTCTTTTTGCGGTTGAAACCCGATCGCACCAAAATAAAGAATAAGGCGCGATGGCAGTATAGTTGGCAAAATTATCGCAAGACATCGCTTCTATTCCCGCTATCACCACCTATTGCTCCGATTACCTGGCGATTAGTAAAAGTTAAAAAAAAATTAGGGAGGCCTCAAAAAGAAAAAAACAAATATATGCAAATAAAATAGAAAGACGCCTGTATCAAACATTCATTCGCGAATAAGTATGGAAACACTATACAGGCGGCACCCCTAATAGCTATGACAATTAAGCGTGAAGTATCGTCAACTACCTGTTATTGTAAGACAATAAAAGATTAGTGCCTTTGAAAACTTCACTGAACGGCTCGTTGGGACGCTCATGAGAAAACTGATCATTTAGTTATAGCAGTGGTTTTTCGAATCCCCTTCCTAACGGCTTTAAGGTGGCTCCTAATTTTTTCCATTATGTATAGTGCAAACTCAATTTCGCTGTTTTGCTAAGCAGTGCGCAGATGTTTGTTACTGTATAGTCCAATGCGCGTCCACATAATTACATATTTGTTTTACAAACCGCCTGGCGAACTGTAAACACAAGTGAAATATAAAAGTGTAAACAGCAGAAACAAAGCAGACAGTTTAAAGTAAGAATGAGGCTAACAACGTAAAAAGGAGGGACAAAAAAGGACAGCGATGTCCTGTCTGTCTTCCTCTTTGTCCCTCATTTTAAGTTCCGCTGCTCAAAACGGCGTTGGCTATGAACCAATAGCTCCGGCAAATACCGTTTTGAAGAATAAAGCACAGAGCTTATTTTGACAGCACTACAAGAGACATATTGCTGTGACCAGACCGGAAAAAACAGTTCAGAGCGCTAGGTAGTCTACGGGATGCAAGAGAAGGACAACTAAGAAAGCACTTGTGCTAAGAACCAAATTATGATTTCAGAAACTCTTTAAGTAAAGATAGCAGGAAGCTAATAATAATAATAATTGTTAGGGTTTAACGTCCCAAAACCACGATACGATTATGAGGGAAGCCGTAGTGGAGGGCTCCGGAAATTTCGACCACCTGGAGTTCTTTAACCCTTTGAGGGTCGAATTTTTTTGCGATATCCAGTCCAAAAATGTGTAATTTTTTTATTGCTGAAATAAATTCTTCAGACTATTCTATTCAAGGAAAAAAATGTCAAAATTTTTTTCGTGACCATAAAGTGACAAAAAAATAAGTTTTGTTGTTACATACATATGGTTTATTTCGTAGTAAAATCAAGCAGAATCCTAAAGAAAGCTTCATAGTTTTTTATAAATAAAAATTATGCATTGTATTAAACACAGCTCACAGACATACAAAAGTAAGCGCACCAGAGTACGTTTCCGGTTAAAAACATTCGTGCCCCAACACTAAAAACTTTTCAGCGTGTGATAGTCTTTGATGCATGGCTCGCCGCGCACGCGTTTCAGATTTCGCTCCTTGATGGTCATGAGAGTCTGAACTCGTCAAAAAATCCTCGTCTGACCAACTGAAATTCAATGAATCAGATTCTGATTCGGCACTTGGGGAATAGTCCGCATCGGAAGAATCGCTGCTCGACGCACCGGCAGCAGCGCACCCGACGCGCGCTTCCATAGCGTAAGCGAACTGCGTCAGTGAGCGAACGGAAGAAAACTATGGTTGTGCGCCCGTCCGGAAGTAGTAGTAAACAACTTTATTAGGAAAGCCGTCGGTTTCCTAAGCGGAGATGGCTGTCAGGCCGTGCCTGCAGTGCCACCTCGTCAGCGCGTTTGATGGCCCGGAGCTGGGTGTCCAGACTAGTGGTCGCGAGGGTTCTCTCGCAGGCCTCACTTGACGGTGACTGTCCTAGGAGGTCTGGTGGGGGAGGGTCCTTGCTGCATCCCGATGATGTGGTCCAGGGTCGCGGTCTGTGCCTTGCAAGGGTGCAAGTATGTGAAGAAGGCTGGCTAGATGTGTCGGTACACTCAAAAAAAAAAACCGGCTGAAGGGGGAGTAAATCAGCTTTAGTCCTCAAATCGTGTCGTCAGTCCGCGAGAGGACCAACTGTCGCGAAGTGCGTGTCGTGTGCAAATTTGGAGGACTAGACATACCTCGGAAAAGGCTAATGGGGGGACGAACGGTTGCATTTACTCCCGCGGTAGAGGTTGAACGGAAGACGTTTTTTTCTGTGGTCTTTGTTTGCAGCAAGGCTCAGCATCGAACGCGAAGACGTGATCGTAGATCCCACGAATGCCTTTTCAAACGCATGAGCTAGCTCTCGGCCAGGTGCGCAGTATTGTCCGAAGCCTCCTTTCTACTCCGTCGTGGTACGGGTTGCAGGCAGCGATGACCTGAGGGGTGAGGAATTCGGCGAACGCATGTTCCAATGCCCACTGCACAGATGACAAGAAGGCATCGGCCCGCTTACTGCTGCGATCAAGAAAATATCGCGAGAAAAGATTACTTAAATTTGTAGGGTGTTAATATTGGGTCATCAATTATGAGGACTTGAAACTTAGTTCACCAATAAGCTTCCCAATATTCACTGGTGGTGACAATCGTGTAAATCTCACGGACGTTTCAGCGCTTATGTTGGGTATCCTTCCGCGCCGCACTCTTTCTTCTTCATATCGCTCGCCGGATTGTTGAGTGCGGGTCGTGTTCGTCACTTGTGATCTATCTTGCTCTTGTTTCGGGGCCAGCGAGTGCCGCTATTTACGCAAACTATCAACGCAACTGTGAAGAACATACGTCGCTGCATGTGATGCAGCAATTGTGGACGCGCATGCGCGCTTGTTTCTGTATACCGGCTGTTTATTGGACCCAGAATCGTAACTTTCCTGCGGAAGAATGGACACGTACATCAGCTTACATGCAAGACTCCATCGCAGCTTCCTTTCTGCAAAGCTTCAGAGATGGACGCCGTCACATCGAGGTGTGGAACAATTTCTGGAGTTACTGGCTCTGCAAACAACGTCCCTCTGCTAATTTTGAAGGTAAGTTTATTATTTTCATTGCCTTGGTACATTGTACTATAAATATATGAAGACTAAAAAAAGCATTGTGCGTCGCATGCTTTTGAGCATGCGACCGCGCAATTATTGGGGCTTACGTGATTCAGTCGTTTTATCTAGCCACTTTATTTTTTAACAAAATTTTCTTTTTTGTATTTCTTCCAGGTAGGACTCGCCCTAGTAATTGGTGAACAGGCGCTACACCAACTAAATGATAGCATTCGTTCGTTTTTGGTGTTTTCGTAAAAATAAAGATTGGTGTTAATAGAATACTGTTTTCCTTGCTTCCTTGAATACTTGACAGAACACCGTAGGTTATCTGCAACTTACACAAACAATAAATCAAAACCGTTGGTAACCTGAATCACTGTGCATGTGTGGTGTTTGGTGTCATTCATGTGACTTGTGTTCCCATGTCGTGGTTTGCCACTTCTCGCCAAGTTTTTACCTTGTTCATAGGATTCAAAGTGTTTTAAATGATTGAAAGATCAGGGCACGCAACTAAATATTCTCGCTAGCGCAAGTCTTGAAGCCGGTATACACAATTTCTCTCAATTTCGGCAAGTAAATTGGAATGATCAGCATTAATGCTTGCAAGCGCTCACTGAATGCATTAATAGCAGTTAATGCATATAAGTTGGGTACCACTTCTAAAGCACTATCTAAGTTTCATGTTTCCGTGCGATGTCCGTTCCTAAGAGCGCAGGAAATTCGCCACCATTTTTTACAATTGCGAAGCGCGATTTGCTCTCCCCAAGGATCAGTCTGAGGATCAACCAATACTCCTTAAAGGGTAACGTTTGCTCCTTCAGGGACCATTTCCAAAAACAACTGTTAGTCCTTAAAGGAGTAACATTTGCTCCTTCAGGGACCATTTCCGAAAATCAACTATTACTCCTTACAGGAGCAACCGTTAGTCCTCTTGCAGTTAATCCTTCAAAGACTAAATTGTTTATCCCCTTGCAGTTCATCCCCAAAACGACTATTGGTTGTGGCAAATCAGTTGATCCCCAAAAGGACTAACCTCCCTACCCCTTTTAGTCCTTTTTTACAGCGAAAGCAGTTATGAGATCATTTCACCGGCCGTTTTTGGCGCCGTAGTTGTCCGCCGCCGCCGCCGGCGCCGGTGTCCGTAACCACTATAGCTCGAAATAAGAAAAAATTCCAGGATGGAACGAGGTTCAAACCTGGGCCCACTGCGTGAGAGCCCAGTATTGAACCTCTGAGCCATGCCGGTGCTTGAAACTGCTTTGCAAAAAGGTCCTATACAGGCTTCATGTCGGAAGGAACCACATTAACACATGCAATATAGCGTGGTAGAAGAGTAAAATAAGCACCAAGCGTCGCACAACGCCATTTCTGTAACCAGGCATCACACAATGCGAATTGCGCAACGAGAAGGTTGTTGAATGCTTCCAACCCATTACAAAGGGCTCCGCCATAACTCTTCATCGTCATCACGCACAGCATCAACAAAGTGCGCATAATGCCTTACATGCGTTTAGCAGGTACCACGGCTCTCCGTAGAATGACGAAAAATGGCACAATGCCTGCTTTCCTACTTCTCAAAAATTACAATGATTTATAGCATAGTGGGTTCCTCGCAAGTGCACATGTATTGGTTGCCAAGGAAGCCCATAAGCGCATGATCTATTTCCTCGGGGTATCAGTAAAATATATGCGCCCCCCACCTCTCTCTCCCACGTCACACCGTATGTTATAAAGCATGGCGGGAGAGGGACATAGCGACCGGGCGTCACCTAATGCAAAACATAACTGGTGGGCCGTTTAAAGCTGCGAACCCATTACAAAGGGCTGAGTCATAATTCTTCGTCATCAGTCGTCGCGTCAGCAAAGTGCACATAATGCTTACAGACGTGTAGCTGGTGCCTCGCTTCTACGCAGAATGACGGATAATGGCTTAGTAGGTGCTTCCCAACTTCACAAAAATTGTGATTTATGGCGTAGTGGGTACCTTGCTAGCAGGGGCGTAGCCAGAATTTTTTTTCGGGGGGGGGGGGGTCAACCATACATTATGTATGTTCATGCGTGCGTTTGTATGTGCGGTGTATATCAGCAAGCAAAACTGAAAAATTCCGGCGGAGGGGTTGGAACCCCCCAACCCCCCCCCCCTTGGCTACGCCCCTGCTTGCTAGTGTACTTATATTAGTAGCCCCAAGAGAGCTTACAACGGTGCTTTAGAAACGCCGCTCTTCCAGCTTTCGCTGTGACTGTGCTGCGGTTTCAGCGCAGGCCTGGCGTTTTTTCTTAGAGTGCAGATGTACGGGGAAGGGAATGAATGGGTTTGTAGCCGGCGCCAAGTGATTTGTTGAGCTTTGTTTAGTTGCGGGTGCGGGGGTGGTTTGGTTTGCCTTGTTAGCTTGTAGTGCTGCGTGATGTCGTGAAACGTGAGGAGTGGTTCGTTCGCTTCTCCATCGTGGTCCGAAGTCTGGCCCACCGCTCGGCGTACGATTCCTCGAGCTTGTCTGTGGGCGGCTTCGTTACCCGGGTTGCCTGCGTGCGCTGGTGTAATGATTAAACGGTGAGGTTCTTAAAACCTTTATGCTAGGAACGTGGACGTTCCCAACAAACCGACGAGGCTGCTTGCAGGTTTTGACCAACACTTTATAAAACATGAACGAAAGGCACACACAAAAGCAAACACAGCAAACAAAGAATTAACTAAAAAAATGCCCCCACCTCCCGAAGGGAATCGTGAGGAAATGCGAATGCATTTCTTGCGCCGAGAGTACACGGCGCAGTAATTTTGATGGCGTAAATTAATGACGAGACGAGGATTTGTACCGTAACCATTTATTTACACATTCATCAGCACCTGTTTGTGTTGTCATTGTACCTGACGGCCATAATCTCAGCCTTGTGGTCGCCGTTGGCGTTTCACAGCGGCGTCTCGAGCACACATTTCTTCTTGAGAGGCGCCCAGCCAGCGGACGGGAGAGTGGGGCGCAGGGAGGAGAGAGAGCGAACGGCGAGAGAAGGAGCGGCGAAGCACTGCACCCAATGCCACCTAGAGAGCGGTGCGGAGCCGGCGCGCGCCCGCGCAAACCGCGGTGAGGAGGTGGAGCGCGCGCAGTCACGTGGGGTGTGACGTCGCTGGCCGTTGCTACAGACGCCCTCTCCGCTCCTCGCGCCGTTGCTATGGGACGGCGGATTCAGGGTCGCTTATAAAGTGCATTCGCACTTAAACAGTTTCTGAGAAGCGAGCGTCCTTAAGAAAGTCAGCTGACACGGGCTCACCCGTCGGGGAGTAGAACGTGCAGGGCGATGCGAGGTGACCAGCGTCGTGGGAATCCTTGAGGAGGTCAGCGGTGGCTTGCGAAGGCTGACGACGAACGTGGCGTCTTGCCGAAGGGAAACGTTGGGGCGGAGGACGTCAGCGGCCACGTGAAGCCCGTAGCTTCAACTCGTGGACCGCGTCCCAGAGCGTGACACTCGGGCCCGGTCACCCGACTGCGTCGAACGCCCAACACCGTCTGTTCTTTTCTTCTCTTCTTCGCCAGCACGCGACACCGAACATCGTCACGTTCGCGGATCTTTCCACGTGCCGCAGCCTTTTCGTCGTCTTCTAGCCACCCATCACACCAGGGCACTACCCTCTTTAGGGCGACAGCACACAAAGGCAGCACGAATCGTATGCGCGCACATCACAGAGGCCCCCATTCAAGTCTTTGGTTTATCATGCAAAATAAACAAAGGCCATACATGTGCGCGTAACAATGACACACAGTACACTACACATGGCCAGCAAACAATGATCTACAAAGTTGGAATGCTTCCGATGAGTTCAAATGGCAGACCACTTGAGAATGCATGGCTGTACATCAACACAAAAAACAACTTATTTCAGTCTTTAGAGGAAAGAGAGAGAGTGATTCGTGAAAGAAATGAAAAGGGGCGCTATTTTCTGCCTCCCGTCGTGGGGCACGGCTCAGCGCCTTAAGTGAAAGTCCAAACGAAAAGAATGATCTGTTATTTCAACACGACACTCAAGTTATCGCGTCCCACACGAAACGAATGGCGTCTTTACACCTTTGAGGCTGACAACAGCACAGACGCAGGTCTGCGCCACCGACGAAAGGATGCAAGACGGCCAATTCGAACACCTTGCATGCTTTTAAAGCAAACGCAGCTATCCCGTGCAATGATGACACTTGGCGCGCAGGCGTTCGAACCACGCGCACCACTGTGAAGCGCCTGAAAGATTTTCTCCTCCACGCCAATACCGTCTCTCTCGAGGTGAGGCGAAAATGCCTTCAATGGCACAACGGACTAGCTGGTGCCTCACCTGAGAAACACACGGTGTATCAGCTTTTCGGCTGCCAGAATAGTGTGTTTGTAAATACTGCACTGCTGTTTCGAAGCTCTTTCTTGAGCAGGAAATCCACTCCCTTCCACCTGATGCTCTCTCGATTCTTCGCTAACCCCTTTAGCAGTCGCCTCCTTTTCCCTATGCAGAATGCTTCTCTCTTTACCTCTTTCACTGAAGGGAAACCTCAACCTCATTTGAAGTGAGTTGTTTCTACGCCTCTCAGCCATGCCCAAGTCATCCGCTTCTGCAGCATAGCGTCGTCCTTCAATAGAAATGTTTGGAGGCATACTTGCCTCTTTAATGAATGTGCTAGGCCTCTCAGGGGCTCTAAAGCAAAAATCATCCTGTAAGAAATCTTGTTCCTCGCTCTCAAAGCTGCCCTCTGCTTCCATGGGCTCTACCAGGCCTTTCCTAGTCTTTGGTCGCCCATTGGAAGCATTCTCGGTGCGGCCAACTTATTTTCAGGCGAGTGCTGCTCTGTTGGCGTGACTTCGAATAGCCTGGCGGAAGCACTGAGATTATCTCCTTTCTCTTCCAACGCAGGCTTTATGTGCCGAGGGCATACTTGCGATGGGGAGGAACGCTCATTGACGGCGGTCATCTCGGCGCGTCTACCGCCGCGTTTCTCAGCCTCTAAAACCCGCAAGCGAAGTGAAGAAATTCTCTCCTCCAACGCTGCCTTCTCGTGAGCCAAAACTAATGCGCGTTCCTCGCGCTCAGCCTGCTCGCGCCTTGCATGCCGTTCAGCGGCACGCTCCTCTCGAGCACGCGCTTGCTCCTCTTGCATCCACTCCCTTAGTTCGTCTACGGTTAGGCCTAGCTTCTCAGACACGCTGTCTAGCCCACATAAATCCATGTTTCTTTTATCAGTAAAACTACAATCAGCCTCGTCCTGTCGCGGACGCCATTGTAATGATTAACGGTGAGATTCTTAAAACCTTTATGCTAGGAACGTGGACGTTCCCAACAAACCGACGAGGCTGCTTGCAGGTTTTGACCAACACTTTATAAAAACATGAACGAAAGGCACACACACAAAAGCAAACACAGCAAACAAAGAATTAACTAAAAACAGTTTCTGAGAAGCGAGCGTCCTTAAGAAAGTCAGCTGACACGGGCTCACCCGTCGGGGAGTAGAACGTGCAGGGCGATGCGAGGTGACCAGCGTCGCGGGAATCCTTGAGGAGGTCAGCGGTGGCTTGCGAAGGCTGACGACGAACGTGGCGTCTTGCCGAAGGGAAACGTTGGAGGCGGAGGACGTCAGCGGCCACGTGAAGCCCGTAGCTTCAACTCGTGGACCGCGTCCCAGAGCGTGACACTCGGGCCCGGTCACCCGACTGCGTCGAACGCCCAACACCGTCTGTTCTTTTCTTTCTCTTCTTCGCCAGCACGCGACACCGAACATCGTCACGTTCGCGGATCTTTCCACGTGCCGCAGCCTTTTCGTCGTCATCTTCTAGCACACCCATCACACCAGGGCACTACCCCTCTTTGGGGCGCACAGCACACAGGCAGCACGAATCTTATGCGCGCACATCACAGCTGGGACCCAGACGAGTTGAATGAAACTGGAATCTGCATCGTCGGCGGCTGGCGGCGGTGTTGCCTGAGGCGTTGCATGCCACGTGGGGCAAATGACGGATGATGCGTGCCGTGGTTGGGGAGACCGTGCCACGTGCAAATCGGATGATGGCAGATTTAGAGTCACTGATGATTATTTCGAATCCGGCCATCCGGCGCGCGGAATCCGGCGCGCGTTTGAAACCAACCGCGCCGCGGGCGATCTCGGTTGCGCAAGCGATAGCCGGCGGGCGGCGCGCCATTTTGCGAATCATAAAAAAAAGCAACAACGGAGAGACATCAGCGCATGAAACATTCCACGTATTCCCGAAGCGTGGCAGCACATGCCAAGCAAGAGAAATGATCGAAAAGTGTGCGCACTTTGAACCAGCTGCACCGCGAACGCGCTCGGATGGGCAAGCGATAGGCGGCGCGCCGTTTTGGGAAGCGAAAAAAAAAATACAACGGAAAGACATCGGCGCATGAAAAAAATTCCACGTATTCCCGAAGTGTGGCAGCACAGGCCAAGCAAAAGAAATGATCGAAAAAGGCGCGCGTTTTGAAATAAAACGCTATGCCGTACATGTACGACGAAAACCCTTTGGTACCAGGAAGCTTCTGCCGTACATGTACGACGAAAACCCTGAAGGGGTTAACGTGCACCTAAATCGAAGTACACGGGCCTCGAGTCTCTTCGCCTCCATCGAAAATGCGACCGCCGCGGCCGGGACTCGATCGACAGCAGGAAAAAAAGACGGGGTACACGAAGATATCTTCTGTTAGATAAACACTTGCTCTATTAGATCTAGCATTGGTACTAGAGGTGCTACTGTTGAATGCATTTGCAGATAAGTCAATGGCATGTAAGTCGAACTTACATCCACAAAAACCTTCAAATCGCCGATGTGTGAAAGCACGAGACGCAAAGCAACCCTATGCTTCCGACGTCGTAACGAAGCATCACGCAGGAGCGGCATCAAAATTTGCGCGATAATCGCCGCACGCGTTGTGGTACGCGGCGCGGGACAGCGGATAAGGGTAAGTGTCATGGCACTGGCACTAGAAAAAAGAAAAAAATCGAGAAAACGAAAGGCACGTGAGCTAAATGTAGATGTTCGCGTGCTTGTTCTGTGGATACTGTGCGAGCGCTGTCATGTTACTGTACTCAACCGAAACGGACGCGCACGCCTCACTCCTCTCACTAGTGGGCTCTGCAGAAAATAATAATTATGTCACTGCCCTTAGTTTTCTTCAGGCGGTTTAGTGACAAAAGTATCAGCTTGACAAGCGGAGTTGAGCCAGCGATTATTGTTTCGTGGGGTGGTGTTCCTACGGGAGTATCTTGTATCTAAGATACACGATACATTATTGAATGTATCGGAAATACAGATACAGATACTCATCTTGCGAGATGTATCGCGATACAGATACAAGATGCCCAAATAGTATCTAAGATAGTATCTAAGATACATGTATCTTCGATACTGCCCAGCACTGGACGACGGCAATAAACGCACCACGTGGCCAACACCACCACAAGCGAAACACATGGGCCGGTCATCCTAGGTCCGCCATTGGTTCGAGTAGACTCCGAACTGCGCCTGCGGGGTCGGGAAAGGCGGCCGGTGGCATCGGCATAGGGGGCGGCGAAAAAGTCGGTGGTTGGTACATAGGCAGTGGCTGGAGCGTCTGGTGAAGACGTCGGGCAACGGCCTCTGCGTACAGGAGTGGTGTAGTGACTGGCGGCGGTTCACGGGCTGGGGAAATAGCTTGCGCGACCTGGTCTAGGATGAAGTCGCGGAGCGTAGGTACCGAGCTGCGTGGTTGGTCTGGGACGCAAGAGATCAAAGAGAGTTGACGAGCGACCTCGGCGCGTGTGAACTCTGAATATTCAATAGCAGAGGAGTGTGGTCGTCTCCGACGCCAAGACTAGCGAGAGAGTCGTCAGGCGCCGGAGGACGTCTGGTGTGAAGACGTTGCCGGCGTAACTCGTAGTAACTCTGGCGTAATTCCGTGAGTTCGGCGACAGAGCGAGGACTCTTCGACAGTAAGATTAGGAAAGCGTCGTCCTCAATGCCCTTCATGATTTCTTTTATCTTTTCCTCTTCGGACATTGACGCGTTCACTGGCTTGCAAAGGTCAAGGATGTCCTCCATAGACGAAGGAAACACAGCGCCGACCAAAAGTAAAAATATATTCTTAAAAAGACGTTTGGGCTCCCACACGGGAGCCTTCGTCTATGTCTTTCCCCGGCCAGGCGGGTTTCCGCCAAACTCTCGACTTCATGTCCTCGATGTAGCTGGTGAAATTCTCACCAAGCTGTTGGGATCGAATGCGCAAGCGTAGTTCTGCGCGGAGTTTTTGTACCTCCGGCCGACCGAAAACCTGGGTGAAGCTGGTCTTGAAAACCGACGGCGTAGGAAGGTCAGCTTCGTGGTTTATGAACCACAGTTTGGCCACGTCCGACAGATACAAGGAATCGCAGCCCAACTTGGAGTCGTCGTCCCATTTGCTGTGAATACTCACTCGCTCGTACGTGGCGATCCAATCGTCAACGTCCTTGTCATCAGTGCCCGCGAAGATAAGGGATCTCGTAGACGCAAGGAACCGGCGTAGAGTAGAGTGGGCGGTGCCCTTGGAAGAGTGGGATGAGTGGCGCTTGTGTCGTTGCGCATGATGGAGAGCGGAGTGTGATTGCGAAGTTCCAGGGTGATCGAAACCGGCAGCCTCCACCACTTGCTGAGAGGTTTATAGCAGAGAATGCGGGAAGAACCAGCAGCGGTCAGCAGCGTTCAGCCAAGAGCAGCAACCTCATGCCGATGGCGATGTCGCTGAGGCGCAGAGTAATGCCGCTGCGGCCACTCTTCTTCTTTACAATCCACAGATTCGTTATATAGCCTTCATAGTTGAGCAAAATTGAAAGGAAAATGTAGATTGTTGAATTAATGATATTCATAAACTCACATGCATTTGCCCAGGACTTCTCAGCCAATCCTCCGCCGGCCCTCTCTGAAAGTCTACACTGCTCAACCTTACGCGGCTGAGCAGTGGTGGTTCCAGGCAAGGAGGCACTGGATGCTTTCTGCCCTGCCTGCTTTTGCACTGCCTCCGTGGTTGGCGCGCCGATCATGGAGGCAGTGCGAAGCGACGACGTCATTATGACGTGACAAAATTTGTTGATCTGTAACGTCATGATGACGTCATATATGATGGCGTCATCACGTGATGATAATTTTTTGCAACGCTTGTGTTGATGCCGCCGACACGGGACGCCAACGGTGAATTGTATTTGATGAGGCATCTAAGGCTTTTGCCTTAATGATGTCTAAATTACCACAATTAGCTCATAACGAATTCCGTATGTGCCTGATAACAGTTACTGATTAATTTCTGCTGATGGTAATGTCCAATAAAGTTGTTTCCATCCAACAATTGTGTTTCCATGGTAATGTCCGCAGAAGTGGACACCCCAATCTTCAAATGCGAAGCAATTACGCATTTTAACGACGGCATGATGTGGTTGGACTCAGCAGTGACTAAAGCCTGTGCTTATGCGCCTGTGGATATAGTTTCTGAGGTCTGCTGAAAGCTGATACTATCGAGAAAGCATCGACATTCTGCTTCTCCGGAAGCCTAGGGCGCCACATAGCTGGT